>NC_133147.1:21343148-21554197 GCF_048418815.1 Hemitrygon akajei | reverse complement strand
GGAGAGGAGAAAGAGAGTGAGGGGAGAGGGGGGAAGAGAGAGGAGAAAATGGGGGAGAGTGAGGAGAGATGAGGTGGGAGGAAGGAGGAGGGGTGAGAGAGACAGAAAAAAAGACTTGAAAATTGGTGACGTTTGGGATGGCCAGCAAGGATTTAACCTTTTACTTTTTACTTTGTTAGTTTTTTTGGCACTTTTTCCTTCATATAACAGGGGTGGCGAAAGCCAACCGAATATGCCAGCTGCAGCCTGTCCAACAGAAGACTGTAACAACTTGAGCCATTATCATGGTATATCCTCCTAACTTCTATATTCAGTACCATGACTAATGAAGACCAGCATGCCAAAAGGCTTTTGCACTGCCCAGTTTATCTGTAGCTCCACTGTAAGGGAATTACACACCTATACTCCTAGGCCCCTTTGCCTGCAATAGGACCCAAGGCCCTTCTATTTCAAGTAAATATCCTGCCGTGATTTGCCATTCCAAACTGTATCATTTTGCACTTACCTGGATTAAATTGATTCTACTATGGTTATTATTCTATGATGATTTAGTATACCCACAAGAAAATGAATCTCAGGGTTGCATATGGTGATTATGTATGTACTTTGATAATAAATTTACTTTGAACTCTGTACTTTAAATTACACTTGCCACTTCTCAGCCCATTGATCCAGGCGATCAATATCACTGGGCAGCAAATTTTTCAAAAGTGCTGCTTGCTCAGAAATTCTTTTTGTTTATGATAGATCACTTGATGCTGAACACAAGTATAATTGCAGACTACTTGAATCCCATAGGAATTTTGAGAAACAAGAAATTAAATTTTATTGAATATAATCCATTTAATTGCATAATGGTGCTGATGCTTTGCAATAGTTCAACTAAGCTAAAACATGTTTTGTGATGATTTTCATTTGTACTCAGTGCCTGAAGCTTTTGCTTAAGTGTCCAACAATAATCCGCCAGCATTGATTGTCCTGATACCATTTCTCCATGACCGCAATGTCCTGGTGAAACCTTTCACTATGCTCTTCACTGTCAGTGCCAAGGTTTGCAGGAAAGAAGTCAAAATGTAATGTAGAAAATGAATCTTTAGTGACATGTTGTACTTCATGGTTTCAGCTTACTTTATGTGAAGCATTTTAATTGACTTATGGATTGAAATAACAAATATAGGTGATTTCAAAGAAGTGGTGTGTGTGAGGAAAATTTCATGATCAGCAGCCCTAAATCCATAAGATACACCCAAAAGTATTCAGGAAACAAAATCTTTTGACGTACAGAAAAGCTGGATGAACTCAGCAGGTCGGGCAGCATCTGTTGAAAGAAGCAGTCAACATTTCAGGTCGAGTCCTGACAAAGGGTCTTGACCTGAAACGTTGACTGCTTCTTTCAACGGATGCTGCCCAACCTGCTGAGTTCATCCAGCTGTTTTGTACATCTTGATTTGACCACAGCATCTGCAGTGTACTTTGTGTTAACAAAATCTTTGTTGTCCAGTGTGTTCCAGTGCTATTCTTTATTTTCCCCTTCACTGTCTATGATAGTTTCATCTTTATATGTGTTTATTTATTGAGAAACAGCACAGAATAGGTCCTATCACCCTTTGAGCTGTGCCAACCAGCAATCCCAACTTAAACTTAGCCTAATTATGGTCCAATTAACCTACCAAATAGTACGTCTTTGAACTCTGTGAGGAAACTGGAGCACCCAGAGGAAATCCACGCATTCCACGGGAGAATATACAAACTCCTTAGAGGCAGCAGTGGGAATTGAACCCTGGTTGCTGGTTCTGTAAAGCATTGTGCTAACTACTTCGCTACCGTGCTGCCCAAGTAAGTCTGCAAACTTACCAACTCTTCCTTACCTGCTAATGCTTGTATATCTCATCTACGTCATGTTGCAGCTGTATAAAACTTTGTTTAGGCCACACTGCAAAAAGTAGCGTAAATGCCCCAGTCTGTCAAGAGTAAAGCCCTTTTCACCATTGAGCATGAATCACTGTCCATCATCAAGGACCCCCACCTCCTAGGACATGTCAAATACATAACTCACTCACTCCTGGGATCTGTTATTGTATATACAAATACTGAAATCCCTAGATTTGACTCCAGCTTGTAACCCAGTTCCAGGGATCTGTTATTCCCTCAAGTACTTGGACTAGATCCCAATCTGTATACAATTCATGTGTTTAATGTAATAGGTGAAAAGAAGTAGCAGGGATTCTGAGGTGAAAACTTCTTAATCCAGAGGGTAGGTAGAATCTGGAATGCACTTGTATACCTGGCTGCATCAAAGCTTGGTATGGAAACACCAATGCCTTTGAACTAAAAATCCTACAAAAAGTAGTGGATATGGCCCAGTCCATAATGGGTAAAGCCCTCCTCACCATTGAGCACATCTATACAAAGCATTATCATAGGAAAGTAGCATCCATCATCAGAGACCCCCACCACCCAGGACATACTCTCTTTTCGCTGCTGTCATCAGGAAGGATGACACAGGAGCCTCAAGACTCACACCATTGGATTGAATTGACTTTATTTCTTACATCTTTCAAATACATAAGGAGTAAAAATCTTTATATTATGTCTCCATCTAAATCTGCAGTCATAGTAATTTATAATAAATACAACAGTCAATGTAACATAGACACACACTCAAATCAGCGTGAGTTAATCAGTCTGATGGCCTGGTGGAAGAAGCTGCCCTGGAGCCTGTTGGTCCTGGCTTTTATGCTGCAGTACCATTTTCCAGATGGTAGCCGCTGGAATAGATTGTGGTTGGGGTGACTCAGGTCCCCAATGATCCTATAGGCCCTTCTTTCACACCTGTAAATGTCCTGAATCATGGGAAGTTCACAACTACAGATGTGCTGGGCTGTTCGCACCACTCTCTGCAGCATCCTGCGATTAAAGGAGGGTACAGTTTCCATTCCAGGCAATGATGCAGCCAATCAGGAAGCTTACAGTTGTGCCCCTGTCGAAAGTTCTTAGGATTTGGGTTCCATACCAAACTTTCTCAACCGTCTGAGGTGAAAGAGGCGCTGTTGTGCCTTTTTCACCATACAGCTGGTGTGTACAGACCATGTTAAATCCTCGGTGATGTAGATGCTGAGGAACTTAAGGCTGTTTAGCCTCTCAACCCCAGAACCACCAGGTTCAGGAACAATTATTACTCCTCAACCATCAGGCTCGTCAACCAAAGGAGATAACTTCACTCGCCACATCATTGAAATGTTCCTTCAACCAATGGACTCACTTTTAAGGACTCTTCATGATCTCAATATTTATTGATTTATTATTTCCTCTTTTTGTATTTGCACAGTTTGCTGTCTTTTGCATTCTGTTTGAATGCCCTAGTTGAGCAGTCTTTCATTAATTCTGTTATGGTTCTATTCTATTGATTTATTGAGTATGCCCACAAGAAAATTGTCAGGGTTGTATATGGTGGCATATATGTACTTTGACAGTAAATTTACTTTTAACTTGGAGTATTTTGTGTTGTGGGTGGCACAGTAGCATAGTGACTAGTGTAACACATTATGGCACCAGCACTTGGGGTTCCACTTCCACCGCCTTGATCATGTGGGTTTTCCTCCCTCATCCCAAAGACATACAGGTTAGGTTTAGTAAGTTGTGGGTATGCTATGTTGGCACTGGAAGCATAACAACACTTGGGGGTTGACCCCCAAACATCCTTAGACTGTGTTGGCTATTGACATAAATGGCACATTTCACTGTGTACGTTTTGATGCACATTGTTCCTTAAGGTTACTATAGCTGTGGGAAGTAGTGGGAACAAGCTCCCATTACTTATTAAATGCTTCCACTGTCCCATGTCACAAATAGCCTCCTGGCCATAACGTGACTTAATAACTAACCCCAGAAGAACTGTTTCTACTGACAGAAGAAGGGGCAAAGGCAGGTGACTGGGGGCTAAAAACCAGTTGCTTTTCATGGATAAGGCTTGTCACCAGTGGTCGCCAGCTCATCTAAGAGAAGGAAAACTCTGATTTCAAATCTCGCTGTCTTGTGGCTATACCTATTCACAGCAAAGGCTTTGGGAGTAAACCCCAAGAAAAAAACAGACCAGGAGTCTCTAAGACAGTCCTACGTTGAGTTCTACACTACCATTCCTTTGGATTCATCAGAGGTGTGGAGAGGGACAGCCTGCTACATAGGCAACAGCTTGCACTCCACATCGTATAGCTCTGACTTGTGTAGTACAAACAGAGCTGAGATGCAACATCCTGATCAGCAGTGGGCCTCTGGGGTTTGATGTACCAGTGACAAATTAAGCTATTCCCTAAAGATCTTTATATTCCTGGTCACCCCATTGCAACCCAATGAAATGTATTGTTTCTTTTTACAATCGCAAGACCCTGCTGTATATTAAGAAGTTAAAGTACTGCAGGTCTACCAAGTTACTCATTGGCAGAGAAACTGAAAGAGCTGGACTTGGTGCAGATCATGCTGCTGCTCCATGCATCAGAGAGGAATCAGAGGAGTTGGTGCGTGAAGAAGGTGTGCAGTCCAACAGTCACTTTTCTTCTGATCAGAAGAACCTGTTGTACACTGTTAATGTGAAATGCTACAAGTCTGATTCACTGATTTATTGGTGGATGGCAGGGGAGCTGCATGGCCTCAGTCATAACAAGTACCAGGCCTCAAGCCATGGTGTCAGTTATTTACAGCTGCCTACGAAGAGGTGTTGCAGTTGGTGCACTCTACTGGAGGAGGTATGGTGTGGCATCCAAGCTGCAATTGGTGCTGCCCCCAAGTGTTCACTCAGCAGAAGACAAGCTGTATTGTGTTCAACTGCAGACTGCTACAATTTTCATGGACTTAAGTGTCCTGGACCTTTTTGTTTGGTGTGACTGTATTTTACATGTGCCTTCTGCTGTGTGTGTTGCACCTTGGCCGCAAAACAATTCTGTTTTGTTTAGATGTACTTAGAAACACAGAAAACCTACAGCACAATATAGGCACTTCAGCCCACAATGCTATGCCAAACATGTACCGGTACTTACTTAGAAATTACCTGAGCTTACCCATAGCCCTCTATTTTTCTAAACTCCATGTACCTATCCAGGAGTCTCTTAAAAGACCCTATTGTATCTGCCTCCACCACCATCGCCGGTAGCCCATTTCACGCACTCACCACTCCCTGCATAAAAAGCTTACCCGACATTTCCTCTGCATCTACTTCCAAGCACCTTAAAACTGTGGCCTCTCATGTTAGCTATTTTAGCCCCTGGGAAAACACCTCTGACTATCCACACATTCAATGCCTCTGATCATCTTATACACCCCTATCAGGTCACCTCTCATCCTCCGCTGCTCAAGGAGAAAAGGCTGAGTTTACTCAAACTATTCTCATAAGGCATGCTACCCAATCCAGGAAACATCCTTGTAAAATTTCCTATGCATCCTTTCTATAGTTTCCACATCCATACTGTAGTAGGTGACCAGAACTGAGCACAGTAATCGAAGTTGGGCCTGACCAGGGTCCTATATAGCTGCAACATTACCTCTCAGCTCCTAAACTCAATCACATAGTCGATGAAGGCCAATGCATCATATGCCTTCTTAACCACAGAGTCAACCTGCACAGCAGCACTGAGTGTCCTATGGACTCAGAACCCAAGATTCCAATGTCCCTCCACAGTGCCAAGAAACTTACCATTAATACTATATTCTGCCATCATATTTGACCTACCAAAATGAATCACCTCACATTTAGCTGGGTTGAACTCCATCTGCCACTTCTCAGCCTAGTTCTCAGTATAAGTGTGAGGTGCTTTATAGGTGTGAGGTGCTACATTTTGGTAGGACTAATCAAACTAGGACATATATGGTAATTGGTTGGGCATTGAGGAATGCAGTAGAACAGAGTGATCTAGGAATAATGGTGCATAGTTTCCTGAAGGTGGAATCTCATGTGGATAGGGTGGTGAAGAAAGCTTTTGGTATGCTGGCCTTTATAAATCAGAGCATTGAGTATAGGAGTTGGGATGTAATGTTAAAATTGTACAAGGCATTGGTAAGGCCAAATTTGGAGTATTGTGTACAGTTCTGGTCACCAAATTATAGGAAAGATATCAACAAAATATAGAGAGTTCAGAGGAGGTTTACTGGAATGCTACCTGGATTTCAGCACCTAAGTTACAGAGAAAGGTTGAACAAGTTAGTTCTTTATTCTTTGGAGCATAGGAGGTTGAGAGTGAACTTGGTAGAGGTATTTAAAATTATGAGGGCGATAGATAAAGTTGACGTGGTAGGCTTTTTCCATTGAGAGTAGGGGAGATTCAAACAAAAGGACATGAGCTGAGAGTTAAGGGGCAAATGTTTAGGGGTAACACGAGGGGGAACTTCTTTACTCAGAGAGTGGTAGCTGTGTGGAATGAGCTTCCAGTAGAAGTGGTAGAGGCAGTTGTGATATTGTCATTTAAAAGAAAATTGGATAGGTATATATTCAAGAAAGGAATGGAGGGTTATGGGCTGAGTGCAGGTTGGTGGGACTAGGTGAGAGTAAGCTTTCGGCACGGACTAGAAGGGCCGAGATGGCCTGTTTCCATGCTGTAATTGTTATATGGTTGTAGTTTTGCATCCTATCAATGTCCAGCTGTAACCTCTGACAGCCCTCCACACTATCCACAACACACCCAAACTTTGTGTCATCAGCAAATTTACTACCCCATCCCTCCACTTCCTCATCTAGCTTATTTATAAAAATCAAGAAGAGAATGGGTCCCGGAACAGATCCCTGAGGCACACCACTGGTCCCCAAACTCCATGCAGAATATGACCATCTACAACCACTCTTTGTCTTCTGTGAGCAAGCCAATTCTGGATCCACAAAGCAAGGTCCCCTTGGATCTCATGCCTCCTAACTTTCTCAATATGCTGAAAACCATACAGACTGCATCTACTGCTCTACCTTCATTGATGTGTTTAGTCACATCCTCAAAAAATTCATTCAGGCTCGTAAGGCACGACCTGCTTTTGACAAGCCATGCTGACTATTCCTAGTCATATTATACCTCTCCAAATGTTCATAAATCCTGCCTCTCTGGAACTTTTCCATCAACTTACCAACCACTGAAGCAAGACTTACTGGTCTATGATGTCCTGGGTTATCTCTACACCCTTTCTTGAATAACGGAACAACATCTGCAACCCTCCAATCCTCCAGAACCTCTCCTGTCCCCATTGATGATGCAAAGATTAATGCCAGAGGCTCAGTAATCTCCTCCCTCGCCTCCCACAGTAGCCTGGGGTACAGGTTATCCAGTCCCAGAGACGTATCCAACTTGATGCTTTCCAAAAGCTCCAGCACATCCTCTTTCTTAATGTCTATATGCTTAAGCTTTTCAAGCTGCTGTAAGTCATCCCTACAATCGCCAAGATCCTTTCCGGTAGTGAAAGCTGAAGCAAAGTATTGATTAAGTATCTCTGTTATCTCCTCCAGTTCCATACACACTTTTCCACTGTCACACTTGATTAGTCCTATTCTCTCATGTCTTATCCTCTTGCTCTTCAGATACTTGTAGAATACCTTGGGGTTTTCCTTAATCCTGCTTGCCAAAGCTTTCTCACGGCCCCATCTGGCTCTCCTAATTTCACTGTTAAGCTCCTTCCTACTAGCTTTATCATCTTCTAGATCTCTATCATTACCTACTTTTTTGAACCTTTTCTAAGCTTTTATTTTCTTCTTGACTAGACTTTCAACAGCCTTTGCACACCATGGTTCCTGTACCTTACCATCCTTTCCCTCTCATTGGAACGTACCTCTACAGAACACCATACAAATATCCCCTGAATATTTGCCACATTTCTGCCATACATTTACCTGAGAACATCTGTTCCCAATTTATGCTTTCAAGTTCCTGCCTGATAGCTTCATATTTCCTCTTACTCCAATTAAATGCTTTCCTAACTTGTCTGTTCCTATCAGTCTCCAATGCTATGGTAAAGGAGGTAGAATTGTGATCACTATCTCCAAAATGCTCTCCCACTGAGAGACCTGACACCTGACCAGGTTCATTTCACAATGCCAGATCAAGTACAGCCTCTCCTCATGTAGGCTTATCCATATATTGTGTCAGGAAACCTTCCTGAACACACCTAACAAACTCCACCCCATTGGGAAATTAAAATCTCCCACAACAGCAACCCTATTATTACACCTTTCCAGAATCTGTCTCCCTATCTGCTCCTCTAGGTCTCTGTTACAATTGGGTGGTCTATAAAAAAACACCCAGTAGAGCTATTGACTCCTTCCTGTTTCTAACTTCCACCCACAGTGACTCCATAACTTCCTCCTTTTCTGCAGCTGTGACACTATCTCTGATCAGCAGTGCCATGCCCCCATCCCTTTTGCCACTCACCCTGTCCTTTAGAACATAGAATAGTACAGCACATTACAGGCCATTCGGCCCACAATGTTATGCTGACCCTCAAACCCTACCTCCCATATAACCCCCCACCTTAAACTCCTCCATATAGCTGTCTAGTAGTCTCTTAAACTTCACTAGTGTATCTGCCTCCACCACTGACTCAGGCAGTGCATTCCACGCACCAACCACTCTCTGAGTACATAACCCTCCTCTAATATCCCCCTTGAGCTTCTTTCCCCTTACCTTAAAGCCATGTCCTCTTGTACTGAGCAGTGGTGCCCTGGGGAAGAGGCACTGGCTGTCCACTCTGTCTATTCCTCTTCATATCTTGTACACCTCTATCATGTCTCCTCTCATCTCATCCTCCTTCTCTCCAAAGAGTAAAGCCCTAGCTCCCTTAATCTCTGATCATAATCCATACTCTCTAAATCAGCAGCATCCTGGTAAATCTCCTCTGTACCCTTTCCAATGCTTCCACATCCTTCCTATAGTGAGGCGACCAGAACTGGACACAGTACTCCAAGTGTGGCCTAACTAGAGTTTTATACAGTTGCATCATTACATCGCAACTCTTAAACTCTATCCCTCGACTTATGAAAGCTAACACCCCATAAGCTTTCTTAACTATCCTATCTACCTGTGAGGCAACTTTCAGGGATCTGTCGACATGACCCCAGATCCCTCTGCTCCTCCACACTACCAAGTATCCTGCCATTTACTTTGTACTCTGCCTTGGAGTTTGTCCTTCCAAAGTGTACCACCTCACACTTCTCCAGGTTGAACTCCATCTGCCACTTCTCAGCCCACTTCTGCATCCTATCAATGTCTCTCTGCAATTTTTGACAAACCTTTACACTATCTACAACACCGCCAACCTTTGTGTCATCTGCAAATTTGCCAACCCACCCTTCTACCCCCACATCCAGGTCGTTAATAAAAATCACAAAAAGTAGAAGTCCCAGAACAGATCCTTGTGGAACACCACTAGTCACAACCCTCCAATCTGAATGTACTCCCTCCACCACGACCCTCTGCCTTCTGCAGGCAAGCCAATTCTGAATCCACTTGGCCAAACTTCCCTGGATCCCATGCCTTCTGACTTTCTGAATAAGCCTACTATGTGGAACCTTGTCAAATGCCTTACTAAAATCCATGTAGATCACATCCACTGCACTACCCTCATCTATATGCCTGGTCACCTCCTCAAAGAACTCTATCAGGCTTGTTAGGCACGATTTGCCCTTCACAAAGCCATGCTGACTGTCCCTGATCAGACCATGATTCTCTAAATTCCCATAGATCACATCTCTAAGAATCTTTTCCAACAGCTTTCCCACCACAGACGTAAGGCTCACTGGTCTATAATTACCTGGACTATCCCTACTACTTTTTTTGAACAAGGGGACAACATTCACCTCCCTCCAATCTTCCGGTACCATTCCTGTGGACAACGAGGACATAAAGATCCTAGCCAGAGGCTCAGCAATCTCTTCCCTTGCCTCGTGGAGCAGCCTGGGGAATATTCCGTCAGGCCCCGGGGACTTATCTGTCCTAATGTATTTTAACAACTCCAACACCTCCTCTCCCTTAATATTAACATGCTCCAGAACATCAACCTCACTCATATTGTTCTCACCGTCATCAAGTTCCCTCTCAGCAGTGAATACCGAAGAGAAGTATTCATTGAGGACCTCGCTCACTTCCACAGCCTCCAGGCACGCACATCTTCCCACTTTTATCTCTAATCGGTCCTACCTTCACTCCTGTCATCCTTTTGTTCTTCACATAATTGAAGAATGCCTTGGGGTTTTCCTTTACCCTACTCGCCAAGGCCTTCTCATGCCCCCTTCTTGCTCTTTTCAGCCCCTTCTTAAGCTCCTTTCTTACTACCCTATATTCCTCAATAGACCCATCTGATCCTTGCTTTCTAAACCTCGTGTATGCTGCCTTCTTCCACCTGACTAGATTTTCCACTTCACTTGTCACCCATGGTTCCCTCACCCTACCATTCTTTATCTTCCTCACTGGGACAAATTTATCCCTAACATCCTGCAAGATATCCCTAAACATCGACCACATGTCCATAGTACATTTCCCTGCAAAAGCACCATCCCAATTCACACCCGCAAGTTCTAGCCTTATAGCCTCATAATTTGCCCTTCCCCAATTTAAAATTTTCCTGTCCTCTCTGATTCTATCCTTTTCCATGATAATGCTAAAGGTCAGGGAGCAGTGGTCACTGTCCCTCAGATGCTCACCCACTGAAAGATCTGTGACCTGACCCGGTTCGTTACCTAATACTAGATCTAGTATGGCATTCTCTCTAGTCGGCCTGTCAACATACTGTGACAGGAATCCATCCTGGACACACTTAACAAACTCTGCCCCATCTAAACCCTTGGAACTAATCAAGTGCCAATCAATATTAGGGAAGTTAACGTCACCCATGATAACAACCCTGTAATTTTTGCACCTTTCCAAAATCTGCCTCCCAATCTGCTCCTCAGTATCTCTGCTGCTACCAGGGGGCCTATAGAATACCCCCAGTAGAGTAACTGCTCCCTTCCTGTTCCTGACTTCCACCCATACTGACTCAAAAGAGGATCCTGCTACATTACCCACCCTTTCTGCAGCTGTAATAGTATCCCTGACCAGTAATGCCACCCCTCCTCCCCTTTCCCCCCCTCTGTATCCCTTTCTGAAACCATTCCTGCTCTAAACCATCCAAGTCTCTGTAATGGCCACAACATCATAGCTCCAAGTACTGACCCACACTGTAAGCTCATCCGCTTTGTTCATGATGCTTCTTGCTTTAAAATCAACACATCTCAAACCATTGGTCTGAGTGCATCTCTTCTCTATCACCTGCCTATCCTCCCTCTCGCATTGTCTCCAAGCTTTCTCTATTTGTGAGCCAACAGCCCCTTCCTCCATCTCTTCAGTGCAGTTCCCAGCCCCCAGCAATTCTAGTTTAAACCCTCCTGAAGAGCCTTAGGAAACCTCCCTGCTAGGATATTAGTCCCCCTCGGATTCAAGGACAACACTTCCTTTTTTGTACAGGTCACGCCTACCCCAAAGGAGGTCCCAATGATCCAGGAATCTGAATCCCTGAAATCTTCTCCAATCCCTCAGCTACACATATATCCTTTACCTCACTCTATACCTATACTCAATGTCGCGTGGCACAGGCAATAATCCCGAGATTACTACCTCTGAGGTCCTGCTTCTCAACTTCCTTCCTAACTCCCTGTAGTCTGTTTTCTGTACCTTCCCTCTTTCCCTACATATTTCATTGATACCAAAATGTACCAGGACCTCTGGCTGTTCACCTGCCCACTTCAGGATATCATGGATGCGATCAGAAACATCCCGGACCCTGGCAACTGGGATGCAAACTACCATCTGTGTTTCTTTCCTGCGTCCACAGAATCGCCTGTCTGACTCCTAATTATAGAGTCCCCTATGACTGCTGCCTTCTTCTTTTCCCTAACCTTCTGAGCCACAGGGCCAAACTCTGTGGCAGAGACCTAGCCACTGTTGCTTACCCCAGAAAGGCCATTCCCTCCCCCCCCCACCCCCCCCCAGCAGTACTCAAACAGAGTACTTATTATTAAGGGGGACAGCCATGGGGTACTCTCTAGTATCTGCTTCTTGTCCTTCTCTCTCCTGTTACCCACTTATCTGTCTCCCAGGCCCCAGTGTGACTACTTACCAATAGCTCCTCTCTATCTCCTCACTTACCCTGACCAGACGAAGGTCATTGAGCTGCAGCTCCAGTTCCCTAACCAGTCCCTAAGGAGCTGCAACTCAATGCACCTGGCCCAAATGTGGCCTTCTGGGAAGCTGGGCATCTCCCGGACTTCCCACATCCGACACCCAGTTCAGAACACTGGCCTCACAGACATAATTTCCGATTCTATTCTCCACAGATAACATACCCAGCTTCAGCCAGTTATCACCAAAGCTCTCCTATTCTGTCTGTCACCAGCTCTGCAAAGCTGCCTCCTTTTAAACTTCGCACCGGTCTAACTCGCTGACATCCACGCACTTGCACAGTCATCCCTCAATCAAACTTTTGGGTATTCATGCATGGTTGAATAGCAATGAAACTTGGACACAGGTAAGCAAGATGCATCATGAAAGAACAACCACTATCTGGGCTGTGCCATCTTCTCACAGCTCCTATCGGACAGGAAGTACAGAAACTTGAAGACTCACACCAACAGATTCGGGAACAGCCTCTTCCCTTTAACCATTCAGTTCTTGAACCAATCAGCACAACACTAATCACTACCTCAGAAGCAACACTATGACCACTTTTCCACTACTTTGGACTGGGTTTTTTTACTGCCTGTTAGCCTCTGACATTTAGGGCAGCAATGAAGGTCTTTCATCTCTGTCTGTCCATGCAGTCACACATAGAAGGATTCTTCATTGCTGTTTCCATAACTTTTTTTTTATCAGTCAGAGACATTAACCCTGAGCTGGAGCCCCAAACTTGGAGGACCGGTGGACCACTCTTAATCTGGCATCTGCCCTTCAACCTGTTTGGCATGGGTGACCCTATCAAGAGTCAAAGCACAAGGCTCTGACTCCAGTCAACATAGTTTTCTGGGTCACTGAGGCACACAACCCTCCAAACCCTATCAGGGTTATGGTCCTCTTGGAGATTGACTTTTACAACATGGGTATATTTTAACGTTTTGAACCTAACTTAGAAATACAAACTCCAATAATTCCCACTGGACTCGCACACAAGAAAACTTTTTATTTCAAATCAGATAGAAGACAGGAAAATCTGCATTTTCAAAAAAATACAAGCAGGCAGAAACTGCATATTTGGAACATTAATCTCACAACCACGACACTTTAGCGTGGAGAAATATGTACAAGTTCTATGCACAGCCCCTGAGAATTTGCATATTCAAAGTATATACAGTTTGTGATATGGCCTGGTGCCTAAGAAAGTCAGTTTATCGGCCACCAGATTACAGCAGATACAAAATTTAATTTAAAGAATTAGCCAGATTTATTCAGTGCTGCAATGAGGATGGACAAGGGAGCGGGTGGCTGGGGTGGGAGATTGCATACTCATATTCAGTGAGCAAACGAGTGTCTCCTTGTGTGCATTTATGTATACAAAAGGGAGAGACAGAGATTGTGTGTGCTTGAAAGTTTATGTCAGACAGCAAAACGTGTGTGTGTGTGTGCGCACGCGTGAGTCAGTGAGTGAGAGAGGGGGAGGGGGAGGGAAGGGGAGAGGGGGGAGGGGAGAGAGAGGGGGAGGGGAGGGGAGAGATAATATATATATATATTGAATGTGTGTGTATGCATGTGTAGAGCAATCAACATATTCCAAGTAAATCGAATGATGGAGTTGCATATTTACATTCCATCCAAGTTCAGAGTGGCATTCAAGCCACGTCTTCCCCCCCCCCCACCATCTCATTATCACCAGTACGGCAAGGAGATGTGGGGGGGGGGGCGGGGGAGAGAGGATCCCACACTCTCCGTGCTCTGGGGGGGCTGGACAAAGGAGGGAGGGAGGAATTGGTTTCCTTCAGCACCCCCTAATTTAGCAGGGTTCCTGCCGACAGCCAGGATCTTCCAGATGCTGGCTTACACTGTGAACTACCCAGCAGATCTGGTGAGGCACATGCTTTCCTACAACTGGGAGGAAGGTTAAAGTGCAGACTGAACAAAGGATGGTCTCTTCCCACCTCCTCCTTTTCCCTCTCCATCTCTCTCTCTTCACACACAACACTCCCACCATCTCTCCCATACCTCTCTCAAATCTTTTCCCTATGCCACCCCTCCTGTTCTCTTTCCCTTCCCAAATGTTTTCTCTTTCCATCCTCTTCTCTATCCTCCCCTCCTCTTGCCACCCTTCTCCTCCGCTCTCTCCATCTGGTGTCTTAACTTTTTGATAGTCAGAGATGTGAGATAAAGTTTCTGTCGACACATTCAGCTACATCTCTCTTCCCCTCACTTCCAGCCTCTCTCTCTCTACTTCCCCTCCCTTTCCCCCCTTCTCTCTGTATCTGATGTCTAAACTGCCATCCACATGTTGAGTTGGGCAAGCAAACTTCTATCTACACCCACTCATCCCCTGCCTGTCTCCCCCTATCCATCCCTCACACCCTCTCCCCACCCCGCCCCATTCCTTCGTTCTCTCTCCCTTTCTCTCTTTCACACTCTCTCCTCCTCCTCTCTCCCCCTCACCCCTCCTACTCTCCGCTCCCCGGCTCCTCTCTCCATCCAATGCCCTATCTGGCCTTCCGGGTCTTCAGACAGGGGAAAGCCAGCTGCCGTCTTCCTCCACTGCCCTCTCCACCACCAGCAGTACCTCACAGGAGTCCTGGGCAAGCTGATCTGTCAGGAACTTCCTGTCAGCACAAAACAGCCAAAAGCCAGTGTCAGTTCTCAAGATGGTAGCTTCACACTGTAGAAATGCACAGAAACCTCAGGCTAAACCACACAAAGAGCACGTGACCACAAGCAAAGGGGTAGTGGTGGGTAGGGGAAGGGAGAGGGTCAGGGAGGGTTCTGAACAGGAACAATGGGAATATAGGGGTTACAGAGTCAGGGAGAAGGGCAAGAGAGGGGTTTGAACAGGAAAATGGGGAGTGTAGGGGCTACAGAGATAGGGAGGAGACGAGGGAGGGGTTTGAACAGGAGGATGGGGAGTGTAGGCATTAACAGATGTAAGGAGGGGATGAGGGAGGGGTTTGAACAGGAGGATAGGGAGTGTAAAGGTTACAGAGATAGGGAGGGCTAGGGAACGGTTGAACAGGAGAATGGAGAGTGTAGAGATTGCAGAGATAAATGGAAGGGCTAGGGAGAGCTTTGAACAGGACGATGGGGAGTGTAGGGATTACACGGATAGGGAGGGACGAGGGAGGAATTTGACAGGAGGCATGAGAATGTGGCGGTTACAGACATAGGAATCAGATGAGGGAGGGATTTAAATAGCAGGACAGAGAGTAGGGGTTACAAAAATAGATGAGAGGTTTTGAACAGGAGTTTGGGGAATGTAGAGTTTACAGAGATAGGAAAGGGGTGAGACAAGGGTTTGAACAGGAGGATGGGGGCAAAGGAGGGTTTTGAACTGGGAGACTGGGAATGGCAGGGGGTGAGGGAGGGATTTCAGCAAGAGAATGGGGAGTGTAGGGGCTACGGAAATAGACAGAAGGTGAAGGAGGGGTTTGAACAGAAGGATGGGAATAGTGGGGGTTACAGAGATAGGCAGGAGCTTGAACAGGAGGTTAGGGAGTGTAGGGGTTAACAGATATAGGGAGTGGATGAGGGAGGGGTTTGAACAGGAGGATAGGGAGTGTAAAAGTTACAATGATAGGGAGGGCTAGGGAAGGGCTGAACAGGAGAATGGAGAGTGTAGAGATTGCAGAGATAAATGGAAGGGCTAGGGAGAGCTTTGAACAGGACGATGGGGAGTGTAGGGATTACACGGATAGGGAGGGACGAGGGAGGAATTTGACAGGAGGCATGAGAATGTGGCGGTTACAGACATAGGAATCAGATGAGGGAGGGATTTAAATAGCAGGACAGAGAGTAGGGGTTACAAAAATAGATGAGAGGTTTGAACAGGAGTTTGGGGAATGTAGAGTTTACAGAGATAGGAAAGGGGTGAGACAAGGGTTTGAACAGGAGGATGGGGGCAAAGGAGGGTTTTGAACTGGGAGACTGGGAATGGCAGGGGGTGAGGGAGGGATTTCAGCAAGAGAATGGGGAGTGTAGGGGCTACGGAAATAGACAGAAGGTGAAGGAGGGGTTTGAACAGAAGGATGGGAATAGTGGGGGTTACAGAGATAGGCAGGAGCTTGAACAGGAGGTTAGGGAGTGTAGGGGTTAACAGATATAGGGAGTGGATGAGGGAGGGGTTTGAACAGGAGGATAGGGAGTGTAAAAGTTACAATGATAGGGAGGGCTAGGGAAGGGCTGAACAGGAGAATGGAGAGTGTAGGGATTGCAGAGATAAATGGGAGGCTACAGAGAGTTTTGAACAGGACAATGGGGAGTGTAGAGTTTACAGAGCTAGGGAAGGAGCGAGAGAAGGATTTGAACAGGAGGATGGCGTTACAGGGATAGGGAGGGAGCGAAGGAGGGTTTTGAACTGGGAGACTGGGAATGTAAGGGGTTACAGAGAGGAAGGGGCAAGGGAGGGATTTCAGCAAGAGGGTGGGGACTCTATGGGTTACAGAAGGAAGGGGGTTTGAACAGAAGGAACAGAGAATGCAGGGATTACAGAGATAGGGAAGGGATAAGTGAGGGATTTGAATAGCAGGAAGAGGGGTTATGGAGATAGGGAGGGCGCGAGGGAGGCATTTAAACAAAAGGGGCTGGAGGGTGGGCCACCACCTCCATATGCACCCTCATCTACCCTCTCTCCCCCAACTTTCCCATCCCAAACCCCACTGCCCCACTCACCTGAGCTCGGCCTCAGAGCCAATGGCAGCGGGGGCTTTGAGCTTGGAGTCGAGGTTGTAGTAGGAGCCGTGGACGGGCCGAACAGCCACCCAATGCTGTCGGCGGATGGGCAGAGTCACTGGGCCCAGGGACACGTTGGACGGGATGTTGAGGATGAAGCCCAAGACCCGGCTGAGATCCAGACTGCCCAGGGACCTGGGTGGGGGGGGGGGGGAGGAAGTACAGAGGGGAGCGAGGAGAAAGGAAGGAGGGATAGAAGCAGGGAGAGGGAGGGGAGACACAAAGAAAGAGGAGAGGGGACATAGGGTGGTGGAGGAAAGTTATGAGAGCAGAAGAAAGAGGGAAGATCGAGAATAGATGGGAGGGGAGGGGGAGACAGGAGTGGAGGGGTGAAGAAAGGGGAGATGAGGTGGAGAGGAGGTGAAGAGGGGGTGAAGAGAGGGGGAGAGAGTAGTGGGGAGAGTGGGGGGAGTGGTGGGGGTGGAGGGAGAGGGGTGGGTTAAGAAGGAGAGGGGTGGGGAGGAAGGAGAGGGGGAGGGGAGAGGGGTGGGGAAGAGGAGTGAGAGAGGGAGAGAGAGAGATGGGGTGGTGTAGAGAGTGGGTGGGTGGGAGAGAGGTGGTTGAGAGAGGTGTTTGGGAGAAGGGGGTTTTGGTCAAGAGGGGTGAGAGGGTTAGGATGGAGAGATGGGGTGAGAATGGTAGAGGGGTGATAAGGGGAGAGATGGGGAAGGGGGAGGGAGCAGAGCAGGGGAGGGGGAAAGGAGAGAGAGGATTAGTACAGGGGAGCAGGAAGTGCAGAGAAGGGCACATGATGGCTAACAGGAGCTGTTGGCAGGTCACATTGTAGGACAGCACAGAACAAGGTCCTTTTGCCCATCATATCGAGACAGAGTCACACAGAATGGAAACTGGCCCTTCAACCAAATTAATTCCTTAGAATATGTCCTTCTAAGTTTGTCTCCTTTGCCCCATATTCTTCTGTCTCTTTTTTACACTTGTTTTTGTCCAAGTTTCTCTTAAATGCCATTACCATACCAGCCTCAATCACTACCTCTGATAGCTTGTCTAAAATAGACACCACCCTTTATGTAAAAAAGCAAGTTCTCTCTCAGTTCTTAAATTAAATCTGTCCCCTCTCATGCCAAGCCTGTGTCCTCTAGTTCTTGATTCCCCAACCCTGGAAAATGGACTGTTCAATCTATGCTACTCCTGATTATGTATACACCCGACCACTCACGAGGTCAAATTAATCTAATCCCTTAGCCTCCTTCCAATCCCTGTACAATCACATGCTTATCTAAGACCCTGTTGCATGCTGCTTTTGTAGCTGCCTCTACCATCAATACAGGGCCTTTCAGGTACTTACCACCCTCTGTGTAAAAAAAACTTGGCCTCTAGTATTCAACATTTCGACCCCGGAGACAAAGATACCGGTTATCTACTCTGTCAATGCCTCTCATAATTTTATGAACCTCTATCAGATCTCCCCTCAGCCTCTGCTGTTCCAGAGGAAACAACCTGTGTGTCGGACCTCTCCTTATGGAGAAGAGAGAAGTGGAAAGCAGGAGGCACATGCTCTCTAATCCAGACAGCATCCTGACGAACCCCTTCCGTACCCTCACCAAAGTCTCCACCTCCTCCCTGTGATGGAGGTGACCAGAACTGAATGCAGTAATCCAGATGCGGCCTAACCAGCATTTTGAAAAACTGTAGGGACCACATTAGGCATATTGTGTACAGTTCTGCAGGAAATATGAGCTTAAGCTGGAAAGGGTGCAAAAGAGATTTTACAGTCATAGAAAAGTACAGCACAGAAACAGGCCCTTTGGCCCATCTAATCAGTGCTGAACCATTTAAACTACCTACTCCCATACACCTGCACTGGGACCATAGCCCTCCACACCTCTACATCCATATACCTATCCAAACTTCTCTTAACCAGTGCAATTAAGCACCTCCTGGGATGGCAGCTCATTCTGACCTTCAGATTCATGAGGATGTTCCCGAGACTGGAGATCCAGTACTCTCTGTGCTGTCTCCTCTACATCGGTGAGACCTGACATACCGTAGATTGGGGACTGCTCTGTCAAGTACCTTCATTCCATCCTCAACATGCAGGATTTCCTAGTGGCTAACTGTCTTAATTCCAATCCCCATTCCAATTTTGACATGTCGGTCCATAGCCTCCTCTACTACCATGATGAGGCCATCTCAGGTTGGAGAAGCAACACCTCATACTCCATCTAGGTAGCCTTCAACATCAATTTCTTTAATTTCTAGTAATTCCTCCCCCCTCCTGCTTCTCTTTTCTTCCATTCCCAATCTGGCTCCCTTCTTGCCTTGTCTCCTCTTCTCACTTGCCTATCACCTTCCCCTGGTGCCCCTCCTCATCCTTTTCTTCCATGGGCCACTCTCCTCTCCTATGAGATTCCTTCTTTGTCAGCCCTTTATCTTTCCATCTATCACCTCTCAGCTTCTCACTTCATCCACTCACCTGCTTTTACCTATCACCTGCCATCTTGTGTTCCTTCCCATCCCACCTCCTTAGTCTGGACTCTTAACCCTTCAATTCCAGAGTCTCACTAGAAAAATCAACTGTTTGTTCTTTTCCAAAGCTACTGCCTGACCTGCTGAGTTCCTCTCATTCCTGTATGTGTTTCTCTGGAGGACTTGATTTACAAGAAGAGAGTGGATAGGCCGGGACTATTCAGGAGAGAATGGATATGTTGGGACCATTGTCTACAATATCTACACCTCTCATAATCTTATTAAAACTCTTGTCAGGTCTCCCCTCAGTTTCCTCTGCTCCAAAGAAAACAACACAAATTTGTTTAACCTCTCCTTATAAGGAAAGATTGGATAGGTTAGGACTTTATTCCTTAGAACACAGAAGACTGAAAGGAGATTTGATACAGGTGTATAAAATTATGAGGGGCATAGATAGGGGAAATTTAAGCAGGTTTTTACCACTGAGGTTGGGTGTGACGACAACAAGAGGTTATGGATTAAGGGTGAAAGGTAAAAAGTTTAAGGAGAACCTGAGGGGAAACTTATTCACTCAGAGGGTTGTCAGAGTGTGGCACGAAGCTCAATTTCAACATTTAAGAGAAGTTTGGATAGGTACATAGCTGGTAAGGATATGGAGGGCTGTGGTCCCGGTGCAGGTCGATGGGAGTAGGCAGTTTAAATGGTTTGGCATGGACTAGATAGGCTAAAGGAACTGTTTCTGAGCTGTACTTTTTTAAGACTATGACTAATGCCCTCTAATCTAGGCAGAATCCTGGTGGACCTCCTACTATGGACAGGGAGGCAAAGGGGAGGGGGCAAGTGCCTATGTTCTGGTAGGGTAGTACAGCGGTGTGTGCCAGGACCACTTCAGTTGTGATTTATCAGGACCAACACATCACTGAGATGTGGGAAGAGTCATCACGGTAGGAAGGGCGGGGGGGGGGGGGTGGGGAGAATGGACAGGGAGACTTGCCCATCTCGCAAGAAGAGGGGTCAAAGTGTCCCACAGGGTTGGAAAAGGACCTGCGGCCATTTCCTGCGCCCTGTCCCATGGGCATGGGGTTTGCCGAAGAATGACTGTCCATGCGTCTGTAAGTTTGGATAGAGTCACTCCCCTGGGAGGAACAGTTGGTGGGGGAAATAGGATTAGTGTGTCCTGGGGATGGTTGCAAAGACGGTCCTTGGGTTCCTTAACTTTTTACAGGGAACTTCACAGGGGAAACAGGTTCCAATGGTTCCATAGGGTTGGTCAGGAACGCTTGGCTGTTGTTTTGTGGGGGGGGGGGGTGCTGGGAACAGGGTCCATGTGTCTTGTAAGGTTAAAAGGGAACCCTGTCAGTTTTAGGTGAGCAAGGTCTGTATGTCCCATAGGGCTGGGCAGGAAACCTTGCCCGTTTTGGGGCAACAGAGAACATTGGTTGGAGAAGGACTCATGCCAAAGCAAATGAAGCACCTTCTGTCCTTGGAACTGATGGACAGGGAACCTCACCTGCTTCCCCAGAAAAGACAGAGTCATGTGTCCTGGGAAAGGATGGACAGGGAACCTTGATATTTTAGGGGGAGGAGAACATGTGTGTCCCAGGAAGAGGTAGACAGGAAACTTCTGCTCTGGGTAGGAATAGACAAGGAACCCTGATGCTTCAGAGTGAAACATCACACATTTGTTGGGGGGAGGGGGCATGGAGTATGTTTGTCCTGGGAAGTGGGTGGATAGCAAACCTCTGATGATTTGGGGGAACTGAGTATGCATGACCTCAGGGGTTGCAGAAGGCCCCTCCTGGTTTTCCAGAGGGAAAAGGATTCCTGTGCCCCAGGAAGGAACAGACAGGGAACTCTCACCCATTTCCTAGGAGATATGGTCCCGGGTATCCCAGGATGAGATGGACAGAGACCCTCATCTATTATGAGGAGAAAGGGTGCTGAAATTCCACAGGTATGGAGAATACCCTCATGTGTCCCAGAACGAGATGGATGTGTAACCTCAATATTTTAGGGGGGAAAACAGGATATGTCTATTCTGGGAAGGGGTGGACAGAGAACCTTGAAGTTTTAGTAGGGATAGAGCACATCTGTCGGGAAAGGATGGACAGGGGACCACAATGTTTAGGAGGGTTGGGATACTTATAGGAAACCTCGATGTTAGGGGGGAAACAGGATCTGTGTGTCCTAGGAGAGGCCGGACAGGGAACCCTATTTCAAGGGAAAACGGGCACAACCCTCACAAGAAGACGGTTCTGATTTGTTTCGACTGGAACAACATAAGCTAAAGATGAAAGTTTGTAGGATTGTGGGATAAGAGTAGACAGTCAGTATCTTGCATTTAAGGTGAAGGGAGAAAAGTTCAAAGGAGATGTTTTGGGAAAGTATTTTATTAAAAACACACAGAGTGGTGAGTGCTGGGAATGCGATGCCAAGGGCACTGGTGGAAGCAGTTACGATTCAAGAGGCTGTTAGATGGACATGTGGATGACCAGGGAATGGAAAGCAATGGACATCATGTAGGAAGAAGGGATTCGTCTACAAACCCCATTTCCAGAAAAGTTGGGATATTTTCCAAAATGCAATAAAAACAAAAATCTGTGATATGTTAATTCACATGAACCTTTATTTAACTGACAAAAGTACAAAGAAAAGATTTTCAATTGTCTTACTGACCAACTTAATTGTATTTCGTAAATATACACAAATTTAGAATTTGATGGCTGCAACACACTCAACAAAAGTTGGGACAGAGTTAAAATAAGATTGAAAAGTGCACAGAATATTCAAGTAACACCGGTTTGGAAGACTCCACATTAAGCAGGCTAATTGGTAGCAGGTGAGGTATCATGACTGGGTATAAAAGTAGCGTCCATCAAAGGCTCAGTCTTTGCAAGCAAGGATGGGTCGTGTCTCACCCCTTTGTGCCAAAATTCATGAGAGAATTGTTAGTCAGTTCAAAAGGAACATTTCTCAACGCAAGATTGCAGAGAATTTAGGCCTTTCAACGTCTACAGTACATAATATTGTAAAAGGATTCAGAGAATTCAGAGACATCTCAGTGCGTAAAGGGCAAGGTTGGAAACCACTGTTGAATGCGCTTGATCTTCCAGCCCTCAGGCGGCACTGCCTAAGAAACCGTCATGCTACTGTGACAATTATAGCCACCTGGGCTCGGGAGTACTTTGGAAAACCATTGTCACTTAACACAGTCCGTCGCTGCATCCAGAAATGCAACTTGAAACTGTATTACACAAGGAGGAAGCCATACATCAACTCTATGCAGAAACGCCGGCGAGCTCTCTGGGCCTGAGCTCATCTCAGATGGACCGAAAGACTGTGGAACCGTGTGCTGTGGTCAGATGAATCCACATTTCAGCTAGTTTTTGGAAAAAACGGGCGTCAAGTTCTCCGTGTCAAAGATGAAAACGACCATCCTGACTGTTATCAGCGAAAGGTGCAAAAGCCAGCATCTGTAATGGTATGGGAGTGCATCAATGCCCACGGCATGGGTGAGTTGCATGTATGTGAAGGTACTATTGACTCTGAGGCATATATTAGGATCCTAGAGAGACATATGTTGCCATCAAGGCGATGTCTCTTCCCGGGACGTCCATGCTTATTTCAGCAGGACAATGCCAGACCACGTTCTGCACGGGCTACAACAGCGAGGCTTTGTAGACTGGCTCTGCTGCCAGTCCAGATCTATCTCCTACTGAAAATGTAGATTGAAGAGGAGAATCAGACAACAGAGACCACGGACTGTTGAGCAGCTGAAGTCTTATATCAAGCAAGAATGGACAAAATTTCCAATTGCAAATCTACTACAATTAGTATCCTCAGTTCCAAAACGATTAAAAAGTGTTATTAAAAGGAAAGGTGATGTAACACAATGGTAAACATGCCTCTGTCCCAACTTTTGTTGACTGTGTTTCAGCCATCAAATTCTAAATTTGTGTATATTTACAAAATACAATTAAGTTGGTCAGTAAAACTATTGAAAATCTTTTCTTTGTACTTTTGTCAGTTAAATAAAGGTTCACGTGAATTAACATATCACAGATTTTTGTTTTTATTGCATTTTGGAAAATATCCCAACTTTTCTGGAAATGGGGTTTGTAGTTAGGCATTTACTTACCAGCTTAACTAGTTTGGCAAAACATCCTGACCTGTACTGTTGTTCTATGCACACTCTCAGCTTACATGCCACATGCACCATCAGCTCTGTCTGCATGGCTTCATCTCCACATGCGCCCCTCATCTTTGCAAGTACTCCCTCTGATCTGCAAGCGCATCACCTCATCATTGTACGTGACCCACACCCCACATCCTCCCCCACCCCATCTCTGCATCCGCCCTCCCAGCTCTTTTGGGGACTGACACGTGTGGCAAAGAAGGTAGGCGTCAAGGGGAGGAGGTGTACCTGCGTTTGTCCCACCAGACAGCCGCCAGCCCTTCGGACAGGAGAGCTGCCATCAGCACATTGACGTCATAGTTGCCGGTGCCCAGCATGCTGCGGTGGGGGTTGAGCATAGCGTCCGGGGACAGCCTGTAAGGGTGGAGAGACCAGATTGTGACAAATCTCTTCAAATTCTTTGGAGGTAAAACCCAGCACACGAATACAATCTCAAGGAAGGCATGCCAGTGTTTCCACTTTCTTAGGAGGTTAACAATAATCTGTTGAAAGTATCCTGACTGGTTGCATCACAGTCTGGTAGGGGAATTCAAATGCACCAGATCACAATAAGTTACAGAGATTGGAGGACTCAGCCAAATGCATCATGGGCATATCAATTTCCGTCATCGGTAGTATCCGCAGGAGGCATTGCCTCAAGATGACAAATACCGACACATCCACCATCAAAGATCACCACCGCTGGGGCCATGCCATCTTCTCACAGCTACATTCAGGAATGAGGTACAGAAGCCTGAAGATCCACACCAGGTTCAGGAACAGCTACTTCCCTTCAACCATCAGCTTCTTGAACCAACCAGCAACACTCTAACCCCTACAATTTAGCAACAGTATGACCATAGTGAACAACCTCCACTGTTCTGTTTTTTCTTGTAAAAATTTATGTTTAATTTATGCTTTTCTTGTGAATGTTGCTTCTGCAATGCTATATTTATTATTAGTAAAGGCATTCTTACCTCCTTGACTTAGCTAGCCACGATCTAGGTCAAGTCTAGTGGTATACCGATGGAACATCACATTCACGGCTAGGTTAGACCTGCCAGAGAATGAATCTCCGCTGTACTTCGCTGATGTTCGGCCAGTGTCACTCCTACGTCACGGTGAGGCACCAAGGAGGTAAGCATGCCTTTGCTACTTTGTAGGTTATGCCTCTTCAGGCAAGGGCTGCACCTAACAAGGATGCCGGCAGCAGGGCGTCTGATGGTGTCTGTGGCAGATGAATCCAAAAGGGTCCACAGTACAGCCACCTTGGTGGCATGCGGAGGAACCAGAGTGCTGGTTAACAGATGGCATCACTAGACTAGTTAGTTGTCACTGCGGGGCAGCTTCCTTATCCGCTGAGTATGTTACACTCCTATGTACCACTTAGCATCAGATTTGGAAGCCCAGAGAGACTGTATTGTGGGGGCACAACACTGTCTGTCTTATTACTGTGCAAGGGGTGTTGAAGTAGAGTTTCTGGAAGTGCTGATCCAATGCTGGTCTTGTGGCCCATAAACGTGCCTGCAAAGACTAAACTCTAAGCACAGACAACATCAAAATCGATGGACAGCCGAAGAAGAATTTATTATTAGTATTGAATCAGAATCTCAGAGCTGCCTATGATGATTTTGATAAGAAGTTTTACTTTGAACTTTGAATTTTCAGAATTTGGTGTATGCCATGAAATTTTTTTCTTTACATGGATCTACATTGTAATGCTCAATAATAAAAAAAACTATAAATTACAGTAAGTATATATAAAAAATAAGTACTGCAAAAAAGAGAAGGAAAATAATACTGAGGTTGTGTTCATGGGTTCATTGTCCATTCAGAAATCTGATGGCGGAGGGGAAGAAGCTGTTACTGAAATGTTGAGTGTGTGTCTTCAGACTCCTGTACTTCCATCATGATGGTGACAGTGAGAAGAGGGCATGTCCTGGGTAAAGGGAGTTGTTAATGATGAATGCCGCCTTTTTGAGGAATCGCCTCTTTGAGGGTGTCTTGGATACTGGGGAGGCTAGTGCCCATGTTGGAGCTGGCTGAGTTTACAACCCTCTGAAGCTTCTTCCGATCCTGTGCAGTGACCCCTCCATACCAGGCAATGACGCAACCAGTAAGAATGCTCTTCATCTGTAGAATACTGGAATCAGCTACTGAGATATAGACTAAAGCTCATCTTGGATACTGTTCATACAGATCAGATCATTACTCAGGGAATTGGCATAGAACATGGTAAAACAATAACGGAATGCAGAATAAAGTGTAACAGAGAAAGCACACTGCAAGTAATTAATCAGGTGGAAGGTTTATGTTGAGATAGATTGTGAAGTCAAGAGTCCATTTTATCAAAGTAGGGAACAATTTAATAGTTCAATAACAGCGGGATAAAAGCTGTCCTTGAACTTGGTGATATGTGCATTTCTATCATCTGCCTGATGGAAAGAGGGGAGAAGAGAGAATGTCCGGGCGGATGAGGGCTTTAGGGATGTGGGCCATTTTACCAAGAAATATAAACAGAGTGGACAGAGGGGAAGCTGGTTTCCATGATGACCCTGAGATGCATCTGTGCATACATGTACTTGTGCATATGACAATAAATTCAAGAGTTGCAGGAAAATTGCCAGGGAAAATTATTCAGAATAGGATATATAAGCATTTGAAAACCCTTGGTCTAATTTGGGACTGCCAGCCTGGCTTTCTGTGGGGCAGGCCATGCCCTACCAATTTGATTGAGCTTTTTGACAAGGGGATGAGACAGATTTATGAAGGTACGGCAACGGATGTCGTCTACATGGATCTTTGTACAGCATTTGACCAAGTCCCTCATGGGAGGCTAATCCATAAGATTAAGATGCACAGGATCTACATCAAATTGGTTGTTTGGATTCAGAAGTTGCTCGCACATAGACGACAGAGGGTTGTGGTTGAAGGGACTCGTTCAAGCTGGAGGTCTGTAATTAGTGGAGTTCCACAGGGATCCAGTTCAAGGACCAGAATTTAGAAGCAAGAGGTACTACAGGTACTGAGATTTTGTAAGGCATTGGTCAGACCACATTGGAATATTGTGAGCAATTTTGGGCGTCTTAGCTATGGAAGAGCTTCTCAAGAATGATCCCAGAATGAAAGGCTTAACATACAAGGAGCGTTTGATGCCTCCGGGCCTGGCCCTGTACTCAATGGAGGGTGAGGAGGGAGATATCACTCAATCCTACCTAATATATATATTTTGTGTATATTATTATTCTGTACTTTATTATTAGACATAATTTATTATTATTGCTAGTTGCAGCTGTAACGAATAATTTTCCACTTGGGATCAATAAAGTATCATTTATTATTATATTGACATGTCTGGATCAGCGGACATGGAGAGGATGTTTCCATCAGGAGGAATGTCTCAGATCCAAGGGCACAACCTCACAATAATGGGCCATCCCTTTAAAACTGAGATGTGGAGGAATTTATTCAGCGAGATGGTCATATACTTTTGGAAGTTTTTACTCCCATTAGCCCAAACTGCCCTCCCTTAACCCCTCATCCACCCTCCCGATCGCTCCCTCTTACCCTTTCACACTCCCATTGGCTCTCCCTTTCTCCCCCCCCCCCCCCAGTATTAGCCTTCTCTTCCACCTCCCATTGGCCCTCTCTAACCCTATTCCCCCTCCTATTGGCCATCCTTTTCCCCTTTCCCCTCCCCTTCCTCTTCCCTCCTCCCTTTTGTCACTGTTCGCTCCTTCCATTGGCCCCTCTCCCTGTCCCCTCTTTCTATTGGTCTTTCTATCTACTTTCCTCCTACTTCCCGTTTTCTCATTGGCCACTCCCCACACGACCCTACCCCACCAACCGCCATCTCTTTCGCGGCCGGTTGCCAGGTTACCTGTAGCACAGACGGTCCAGTTCATCCTTGCCGAAGGCGCGCCGTTGCAGCAGGTTGTTAAGCGCATGCGCAGCGCACAGCTCGAGCCGCTGGCGTTCGTGATAGAGCGGCCGAGCCGGGGCCGGGGCCGTAGTCGGCGATTCAGACATCCCTGACGGGGCCCCCCGCCTCCCCGACTTACGACAGGTAAACACACTCACGTCCCAGCCCCACCTCGTCGTTTCTCACTTCTTTCCTGCCGGGAATCCGCTACTAAATCGCAGTCCTACTGTACGGACGGGGCAGGAGGCGGCAGCGTTCCCCGCCTACACCGCGCAGCCGCCTTGTAACGAGGAGGACTAGCTGGGGTGCCGGCTGTGTACCAAGTGACGTCGGCATTGCGCAAGCGAGTCCGTTGCATTTTCCCCCCATAGCGCAACCGCATTGGCAGAGTCAACGGCCGCTGTCCGCACTGCGCAGCTGTAGTGGGAGAAGAGCCGGCAGAAAGGTTGAAGTTTCAAATGCGACTTTGAGTTTATTGTCATTAGTTCGTTTAATTGTCATTCAACCATCCATGAATACCACCAAACGAAAAATTAGGATCTAAATATCATGAAATTTAGTTTTCTACAATAGCAGCACAATACATAGAAACATAGAAAATAGGTGCCATTCGGCCCTTCGAGCCTGCACCGCCATTCAGTATGATCATAGCTGATCATCCAACTCAGAACCCCGTACCTGCTTTCTCTCCATACCTCCTGATCCCTTTAGTCACAGGGGCTATATCTAGCCTCCTCTTAAATATAGCCAATGAACCGACCTCAACTGTTTCCTGTGGCAGAGAATTCCACAGATTCACCACTCTCTGTGTGAAGAAGTTTTTCCTCATCTCGGTCCTAAAAGGCTCCCCCTTTATCCTTAAACTGTGACCCCTCGTTCTGGACTTCCCCAACATTGGAAACAATCTTCCTGCATCTAGCCTGTCCAATCCCTTTAGAATTTTATATGTTTCAATAAGATCCCCCCTCAATCTTCTAAATTCCAGTGAGAAACATGACAAACCATAAACTGATATACCCTTAAATTGTACATAATCCAGATAACTGAGGTGGCAGGTAACGTAGTGGTTGGCACAACATTTTACAGTACCAACGAAATGCGTTCACTTCCCACTTATTCCTGCTTGTAAGGAGGCTGTACCCATCCCTGAGATCACGTGGGTTTTCTCCAGGTGTTCTGATTTCCTCCCACAGTCCAGAGACATACCGGTTTTTAGTTTATTTGGTCATTATAAATTGTTCCGAGATTAGGCCA
Source organism: Hemitrygon akajei (assembly GCF_048418815.1). Classification (NCBI taxonomy): domain Eukaryota; kingdom Metazoa; phylum Chordata; class Chondrichthyes; order Myliobatiformes; family Dasyatidae; genus Hemitrygon; species Hemitrygon akajei. The sequence continues at coordinate 21,525,513 of NC_133147.1, read as the reverse complement.
GGGTTAAATCGGGAGATTGCTGAGCAGCTGTGGCACAAAGGGCTGGTAAAACCTATTCTGCTCTGTATCTCAATAAATAAATAGTAAACTGAAGGTAAATGACAACAGAATCAGGTTTAATATCAGTAGCAAATGTTGTGAAACTTGTTAACTTTGCCGTAGCAATACAATGCAATACATAATACTAGAGAGAAACACCTGAATTACTGTAAATAAGTAATGCAAAAAAGTAGTTCGTGTTCATGAGTTCAATGTCCATTCAGAAATCTGATGGACGAGGGGAAAAAGCTGTTCCTGAATAGTTGGGTGAGTGCCTTCGGGCTGCTTTACCTCCACCCTGATGGTAGCAATGAGAAGAGGGTGTGTCCTGGGTGATAGGGGTTCTTAATGATGCCTCCTTTTTGAGGTATCGCTCCTTAAAAATGGCTTGGATACTATGGAGGTTAGTGCCCATGATTTGTGCAGTGCCCCCCCCCCCCCACCACCACAGCCCGTAGCCCATACCAGTCGGTGATACAGCTGGTTAGAATGCACTCCACAGTACATCTGTCGAAGAACATAAGAATTAGGAGTAGGAGTAGGCCATCTGGTTCATTGAGCCTGCTCTGCCATTCAATAAGATCATGGCTGATTTGGCCATGGATTCATCTTCACCTATTTCCCTTTTCCTCGTAACCCTTAATTCCCCTACTATGCAAAAATCTATCCAAACTTGTCTTAAATATGTTTACTGAGGTAGCCTTCCACTGCTTTATTGGACAAAGAATTTCACAGATTCACTACTCTTTGAGAAAAGCAGTGCCTCCTCATCTCCATCCTAAATCTACTCCCACAAATCTTAAAGCTATGTCCCCTAGTTCTACTCTCACCTACTGGTGGAAACAACTTTCCTGCCTCTAAATTTGTGATTCCCAATTTAACATTACTGTAAGTTACAAATGTAAATAAATAGAGTAGGGAAAAAAGAAATGACGGGGTAGTTTAATGTGAAGGGTTAGTTTACTTGTCGGTTGGAAGCCACTTCTGCTGTGCCGGTCATCAGTTGGTCCACTCGAAGGATGGTGCAACTCTTTCCCATTGCTTGCCTGTGTATAAGATGATGAGAGGTGTTGATTGTGTGGATAGTCAGAGGCTTTTTCCCAGGGCTGAAATGGCTAGCACAAGAGGGCACAGTTTTAAGGTGCTGGGAAGTAGGTACAGAGGAGATATCAGGGGTAAGATTTTTTTATGCAGAGAGTGGTGAGTGCGTGGAATGGGCTGCCAGCGTCGGTGGTAGAGACGGATACAATAGGGCCTTTTAAGAGACTCCTGGACAGGTATGTGGAGCTCAGAAAAATAGAGGGTTATGGGTAACCCAAGGTAACTTCTCAGCTAAGGATGTTCAGCACAGCTTTGTGGGTTGAAGGGCCTGTATTCTGCTGTAAGTTTTCTGTGGTGTGACATGGCACTGGTGTCCGATTCTGGGCGCCTCAGGGGCTGTCCTTTGTCTGTGGGCACTTGTCATTACACTGAGGTTGCAACCAGTGCTGAAGAACCTGCTGAAATACCTGTTGAATGTTTAGATTTGGAGTTGTGTAACTTGGGGAGCCCTAATGAGATATCTGTTGAGTTTGAAGTGTTGCTTAATGTTTAGTTTACTGTCGTAGTTTTTGTAACTTAGAATGGCTTGGATGTTAGACCAAATGCTTTACTGTTTGTCTAAATAAATAGCTAATGTGCTTATTCATAGTCAGAGTCTTCTGTCTCATTTACCAAACCCGTGAAGCTCCTTCCTCGTAACAATAATGTTCATGGGTCCATGGACGAATCAGAAATCTGATATCGCAGGGGAAGAAGTTGTTTCTGAATTATTAAGTGTGGCTCTTCAGGCTCCTGTACGTCCACCCAATTAGTAGTAATGAGAAGTGGGTGGGTCCCAGATGGGGACAGTGCTCGGTGATGGATACTGCCTTCTTGAGGCACCACCTTGTAAAGATGTGCTCATTGGGAAGGGTTGTGTCCACGATGGAGCTGGTTGAGTCTACAAACCTATGCATCCTTTGTATTGTAGTCCCCATACCAGACTTGGATGCAACCAGTCAGAATGCTCTCCGTGATACATGCATAGAAATTTGCTATTAAGTCTTTGAGTCTCCTCAAACTCCTGATGAACTCCTTTATCGGCGTATAAAACTTTAGAATTGCCTCTTGCGATCCTATGCTTCGGAGCCTCCATACCAGGCAGTAATGCAACCAGTCAGAATAATCTCCACATTACATTTATAGAGATTTGTCAGAGTGCCCAACGTAGGGCACAGATGACACCTGTTTCAGTGGTGCTACAACCAAAACCTTTCTGTTAACTTCAGTAAAACCACAGAGCTGACTGTTGACTTCAGGAAATGAAAAGGGGGTAAACATGTGACAATCTACATTGGGGGAACTGTGGTTGAGGGAGCCAGCAGTTTTAAACTCCTGGCCATTAACACATCGGATGACCTGTCATGAGCCCAGCACATCGATGTAATCACAGAGGAGGTGTGCCATTGTCTTTGGAGGTTCCTATTTGTCATCACCTCTGAGGATCTATCCTGGGCCCAGCATATCGATAAGCTACAAAGAAGGCTATATATAAAGTGGTTATGTTTCATTAGGAATTTCAGGAGACTTGGTATGTCACCCAAAACTGTTGCAAATTTCTGCAAATGTACAATGGAGAGCATTCTATCCGGCTGCATCACTATCTGGTATAGGGAGTCATGGCACAGCATCGAAATAAGCTGCAGAAAGTTGTGAGCTTTGACAGCTCCATCATGGACAACAGCCTCCCCAGCATTTAGGGCATCTTCAAGGAGCAATGCCTTAAAAAGGCGACATCCATTATCAAGGATCCCCATCACCCAGGACATGCCCTCTTCTCATTGCTACCATCAGGGAGGACATCCAGGAGCCTAAAGATGCACACTCAACAATTCAGGAACAACTTCTTCCCTTGCCATCAGATTTCTAAATAGACATCGAACCCATGAATGCTACCTCACTTTTTTTTAATTTTTTCTCTTTTTGCATTATGTATTTAACTTTATAAAATGTATACTTACTGTACTTTATAGTTTTTATTATTATGTAGTGCAATGTACTGCTGCCACATAGCAACAAATTTCATGACATGTTGGTGATGTTAAATCTGATGTGTCACTGAACACTTTAAAAGATGTAAGTTTCCTGACTGTCCGGGGACAGCAATTCATATGCACAGGAAGCTAAGAAGCTGCAGAGAACAATGGACTATCAAGTGCATCATGGGATACATCTTTCCCAACCCTAAAGAACATGGAACATTACAACACAGCATTTTGCCCATGTCATTTATTTGTTTATTTATTTATTGAGATACAGCGCAGAATAGATCCTTCTGGCCCTTCAAGTTGCATCACCCAGCACTCCCCGATTTAATCACAGGACAGCTTATAATGGTCAATTGTCTTGGCATCTTTTTAGACTGCAGAAGGAAACCAGTGCCAATGGAGAAAACCCACTCGGTTATGGGGAGATGGTATAGACAGCGCTGGGAATTGCACCCAGGTCACTGTTACCGTAAAGCATTTTGCTAACCACTGCACTACCATGCCGACTCTAAGATCAATCTAAACCTTCCCTCCTCCATCACTCGAAATCTTCCTATCATCCATGAAACAGTTTCTTAAATGTCCCCTCTGTCAGCACCCCGGCAGGATGAGAAATACCCCAGCTCACTCAATCTATCTTCACAAGATCACAAGACAAAGGAGCAGAAGTAGGCCATTCGGCCCATCAAGTCTGCTCCGCCACTCCACCATGAGCTAAACTATTCTCCCATCTAGTTCCAATTTCTGGCTTTTTCCCCATATCCCTTGATACCCTGACTAACTAGATACCTAGAAATCTCCGCCTTAAACACCCTCAATGATCAAGCCTCCACAGCTGTATGTGACAACGAATTCCATGAATCCACAACCCTCTGACTAAAAAAATTTCTCCTCATCTCTGTTTTAAGTGGGTACCCTCTAATTCTAAGACTGTGGCCTCTTGTCCTGGACTCACCCACCAAGGGAAACAGCCTTTCCACATCTACTCTGTCCAACCCTTTCAACATTCAAAATGTTTCTATGAGATCCCCTCTCATTCTTCTATACTCTAATGAACATAGACCAAGAGCCGAAAAACGCTCCTCATATGTTAGCCCCTGCATTCCAGGAATCATCCTCGTAAATCTTCTCTGAACTCTCTCCAACATCCCTTCTAAGATAGGGGGCCCAAAACTGCACACAGTATTCCAAATGAGGTCTCACCAGTGCCCCGTAGAGCCTCATCAACACCTCCTTACTCTTATACACCATTCCTCTTAAAATGAATGCCAACATAGCATTCGCTTTCCTTACTGCCGATCCAACCTGGTGGTTAACCATTCGGGTATCCTGCACGAGGACCCCCAAGTCCCTTTGCACTTCCGATTTTTGAATTTGCTCCCCATCTAAATAATAATCTGCCCAATTATTTCTTCTTCCAAAGTGTACAAACGTACATTTCGCAACATTGTATTTCATCTGCCATTTCTTTGCCCACTGTCCTAAATTGACTAAGTTTCACTGTATCCTTTCCATTTCTTCAACACTTCCTTCTCCTTCACCTATCTTGGTGTCATCTGCAAACTTAGTCACAAAACTATTTAATCCATAATCTAAGTCATATATACAGTGTAAAAAGAAGCAGTCCCAACACCGACCCTGTGGAACACCATTAGAAACCGGCAACTAACCAGTATAGGATCCCTTTATTCCCGCCCTTTGCTTTCCACCTACCAGCCAATGCTCCACTCATTCCAATGTCTTTCCTGTAATTCCATGGGCTCTCATCTTATTAAGCAGCCTCTTATGCAGCACCTTATCGAAGGCCTTTTGAAAATCCAAATACACAACATCCACAGCCTCTCCCTTGTCAATCTTATTTGAGATTACCTCAAAAAATTCCAATAGATTGGTGAGGCAGGATCTTCCCTTCATAAAACCGTGCTGGCTTGGGCCTATCTTGTCATGTACCTCGAGGTATTTCATAACCTCATCCTTGAGGATCGACTCCAATAACTTTCCAACTACCGATGTCAGACTAATAGGTCTGTAATTTTTTTTTTGCTGCCTCCCTCCTTTCTTAAACTGCAGAACTACATTTGCAACCTTCCAGTCCTCCGGAACCATGCCAGAGTCTATTGATTCCTGGAAGATCATTTCCAACGCCTCCACAATCTCCAAAGCCACCTCCTTCAGAACCCATGGGTGCACCTCATCTGGTCTGGGAGACTTATCTATCCTTAGTCCATTTAGCTTCCCAAGCACTTTATCTCTAGTAATCTCTAGTAATAAAGTATCTATCTATCTATCTATCTATCTTGACTTTACCTAAGTCTATTCCCTGAGACCTCTGGCTATCTGGTATGTTGCTAATGTCTTCCACAGTGAAGACTGATGTAAAATACTCATTTAGTTCCTCTGCCATCTCTTTGTTACCCATTGTAGTTTCTCCAGCATCGTTTTCAATCAGTCCTATGTCTACCCATGTCACTCTTCTACTCTTCATATATTTTAAAAACTTTCAGTATCCTTTTTTATGTTAATTGCCAACATCCTTTCATAATTCATCTTTTCTTTCCTAATGACCTTCCTAGTTTCCTTCTGTAAGTTTTTAAAAGTCGTCCAGACCTCATTTTCCGTAATAATTTTTGCTTCCTTGTACACCGTCTCTTTTGCTTTTATTTTAGCCTTAACCTCTCTCATTAGCCACATTTGGGCTATTTTCCCATTCATGATTTTCTTTTTTCTTGGAATATATTTTTCCTGCACTTTCCTTATTTCTTGTAGGAATTTCATCCAATTCTGCTCTACTATCCCTCCATCTAACTTACTTTTCCAATTAACTTGGGCCAGTTCCTGTCTCATACCACTGTAATTTCCATTGTTCCACTGAAATATCAATACACCTGATACCAGCTTCTCCTTTTCAAATTTGAAACTGAACTCAATCATATTATGATCACTACTTCCAAGGGGTTCCATTACCTCTAGCTCCCTAATCGCCTCAGGTTCATTTCACAGCACCCAATCCAAAACAGCCGAACCCCTGGTGGGCTTATGGACAAGCTGCTCCAAAAAGCCATCCCGTAGACATTCTACAAACTCCCTCTCCTGAGATCCAGTACCTTCCTGATTCCCAATCCACTTCCATATTAAAATCCCCCATAATTATCTTGGCATTTTCTTTCAGACACGCTTTTTCTATTTCCAACTGTAACTTGTAGTCCACATCCTGGTTGCTGTTTGGAGGCCTGTATATAACTGCTATTAGTGTGTTTTTACCCTTGCCATTTCTTAACTCAACCCATTAGGATCCTACCTCTGCTGATCCTATGTCCCTTCTTTCTAGTGATTTGATATCGTTGCTTACCATCAGGGCCATGCCACCCCCTTTACCTACCTTCTTATCTTTCCAATACACTGTGTATCCTTGGACATTCAGCTTCCAATCACATCCATCATTTAGCCATGACTCAGTGACAGCCACAATGTCATATCTTTTAACCTGTAGCTGTACAAAAAGGTCATCCACTATATTTCTAATGCTGCGTGCATTTAAGTACAGTACATTTAGATCAGTATCTGTTACCAATTTTGCTATATTTCTATCGCACAGCAAATTATCCTGTCTATTCACCTGCCTGTCCTTCTTGCTATCTTTCCTGCACAGTATCTTTGACTTATTTCACTTTTCCTCTTCCTCGACCCTAACACCCTGGTTTCTTTCCCCTTACCAATTTAGTTTAAACCCTCCCAGGGTCCCCATATCTGGCACTCCAAGCACAACACTAATCCTAGATGCAAACCTATAATGCTACTGTTATTACTAAATAAATAAACCTGTAACTTACCCCTTTACTATAAGATTCAACGGTCGTAGGAAGCGTCTTCCCGTTTCTGCCTAAACCCGTTGAGCCAAAGCCCTATCACTCTTCACCCTCTCACTCCGCTGCCCGCTGGATGTGGCGGTGTTCTTTTTAAGCCTTCCACGCTCTGAGGTCATGCGCCTGCACAGTCGTGCCTCTTTTATCCCAAGTAGTTTTCAAAAAACTAGTTTTAAAAAATCTGAATTTTCTCCTGAAAAACGGCGACTTACTCCGCTGCCTGCTTGCTGTGAATCTTCATAAGGTATTCTTTCTAATCCATTCAGATCTGCACCCTCTCTAAAGCTTCCACATGCTATAATAGGACAATCAGAGTTGAACACAATATTCCACATTTGGGTTGTATAGAGCTGCAACATTACCTAATGGTACTTGAACTCAATCCTTCAAATGATAAAGGCCAATATACACCTGAACAACCCAATCAACTTGTGTGGCAACTTCGAGGATTCTATGGACGTGGACTCCCAAGATCCCTCTGTTCTTCCACACTGGTGTTAATCCTGTTTAATTTGTCCTGTATTTTGTCTTCTGGATAGTCACTCCAAAGGGGATGGAGTGGTGGTGAGGGGTTGGGGTCGATATCCCTCTGTTCTTTGAACATTCACAGGGACGCTGAAGCACATACAAGGGATTCTTGTCTTTGTTATCTTTACCTGACTTGTCAGTGGGTTGTGGAGTTGGAGTTCCTTGTGGGCAGGAAGAATGAGTTTGAATGACACCCCAGGTTACAGTGGAGGTGTTTGAGGTTTAGTGTCCAGTCAAGTCCAGAGCTCAATGCCTAGTGTTCAATAACTGGCGTATCCTAGAATCGATGCCAAGGATCACGGCCCAAGGGTCGACTTGGAAGTCTGAAGTCAAGCCCTGTTGGTTGGAGTCAGGCATGCAAATCTCTGTGACCCCACTGGGGAGGACTGTTATCTGTGTGGGTTGGAGGAAGAGAGGAATGGGGCTTGAAGGTTGTGGAGGAGGTATCATTGCCAATCCAAACTAGTTGGGGCCTGCAAGTGAGGAAATCGAGGATCCAGTTGCACAAAGGGATACTGAGGCCAAGGTCTTGAAACTTATTGGTTAGTTTTGAGGTGATGATAGTATTTATTGCCAAGCTGTAGACAAAAAACATCCTGATGTTTGCATCTTTGCTGTCTAGGTGCTCCAAGATTGAGTGAAAAACCAATGAAATGTGCCTAGCTAATTGAACCGGTATTTAAACTAATCCCGTCTGCCTGCAGAATGTCCATATCACCCCATTCCCTCCACCGTCATATGCTTAAGAGCCTCTTAAACACCTCTGCCATATCTGCCTCCACCTCCAGCCTTATTCCTGTTGCATTGAAATCAGAATCGGGGTTGTTGCCACTGATGCAAGTTGTGGAATTTGTCATTTTCTGGCATTAGTCTAGTGCAGGCATAACTAATCACTATAAGCTACATTTTAAAAAAAACTCTGCAAAAGAATAATAGCGAGGTAATGTTCATGGACCATTCTAAGTGGTGAGCGTGGATCTTTATGCTCTTGTACGTCCTCCCCAAAGGTAGTAATGAGCTGTTGGTGTGCTTTCCCTGTGATTGCATCAACATGCTGGGTCCAGGATAGATCCTCTGAGATATCAACACCCAGGAACTTGAAGCTTGTTTGGTGCCTAGGATCATTGTGAGTAGTTTGGATCACTCCCCTGTACAAAAAGAGGAAGGGGGTCCCTGTTAGGGGTGGGGTAGGTCTCCACCTTCCTCCTTAGTTGGGTCATTCACCTCTTCGTTCCTCCTTCCGGCAGGATGCTCCATCTCCCGGCATCTCTCCGCACGGCGCTCATTCTCCCACCCCACTGGATCCCGGTTTGGCTCCCCTGGGCAACAGTAGCACAGTTGAGAGCCAGAGGATTGAGGGTCAGTGACACCGGATCGCAGAGCAGAGGGGTGAGTGTTGGTAACTCTCTATCGAGGGGTGACAGAGTGAGAACCAATCAATCTGGAACGCAGCTGGCAGGAGTGAGGGTCGCTTACTCCCTATCAAGTGGTAACGGAGTGAGGGTCAGTGACTCTGGATCGCATGGGGAAGGAGTGAATCCTGAGGAGCTGGAGCAGATGCCGGACGACTACGAGGAACACTTCATCCCCTTCGACAAGGACGTTCTACTGCAGCTGTTACTAAAGGTATCTTCTCTTGGTGGAGGTGGGGAGCGGTGTACTGGTGCGAGAGGCAGGGTGGTTTGATGGAGGAAGTGGGGTGGACAGGAGCGGCGTTGGGAAGATGGGTCACAGGAGGAAGATCTGGGCTGCGGGAAGGGCGGAAATCAGGGGAGGAATGAGGTCCGGGCAGGGGCAGAATAAGAACTGAAATTAGTTTATTATTGTTTCACGTACAGGTGTACAGTGAAAGCTTGTCTTGCGTACTATTCATACCCATCAGTTCATTGCACAGTGCATTGAGGTAGAACAAGGTAAACAGAACGCAGAATAAAATCACACCCTTCCTCCAGTATGGTGGGACAACTCGGTCAAACCCTTCTTCCACTTTGGAGGAGGCAAGGGCCTCACTAATGACCTTGTGCAAGGAGGCAGAAGTAGCCACCGTGAGGCACTACCACAGGGTTCTGGAAAGTTTTCTTCCCCTTCCCCTGTCTGTATAGGGGCATAACCCAATGTACTCGCACTGCTCCTGGGCACCAAACACACTGGGTGCGCCATGCTGTACTGAGAGGGAGCAGTTGCCCCCGGTTTTGTGGAGGGGGATTGGGATGAAGGACAGGATCTTTGGGCATCCTTCACTGGGTGCCCGAGGGCAGAAGCAGAGGGCAAGCACAGGGAAATGGAGACAAAGAGACCCTGGGGGAGTGGAGTGAGGGAAGACACACAGAGATGCCTAATGCTCTCCCTCTCTTTCTACAGGAAATGAGCTCCACTTCGGAGGAGGCAAGGACCTCACTGAGGACCTTGTGCACGGAGGCAGAAACAGCTACCGTGAGGCAGTACCACGCAGTTCTGGAGCACCTCATGGTGAGGACACAGTGCTAAACTGTCGGAGGGTGTGGTGGATATTCAACACTATATTGCTGTGGGAGGGAAATAGATTGGCAAGACAGTGATGAGCCCTCTTGTCCTCACCCCCATGAGCCTCTGCACCCAACACATCCTCTGCCATCTCCAAACATAAGACCATAAGGCATAGGAGCAGAATTAGGCCATTTGGCCCATCGAATCTACTTTGCAGTTCAATCATGGCTGATCTTTTTTTTCTCCTCCTCACACCCATTTCCCGGACGCCTTCCCGTAACCTCTGATAGTATGTCCAATCAAGAATTTATCAATCTCTGCCTTAAATACACCCAACAACCTGGCCTCCATAACTGCACATGGGCAACAAATTCCACAATTTCACCACCCTCTGGCTAAAGAAATTTCTCTGCATCTCTGTTTTGAATGGACACCCCTGTATCCTGAGGCTGTGCCCTCTTGTCCTAGACTCTCCCACCATGGGAAACATCTTTTCCACATCTACTCTGTCTAGACCTTTTAACTTTCGAAAGGTATTCCCCCCCCCCCCCCCATTCCTTCTGAATTCCAGCAAGGACAGACCCAGAGCCATCAAACGTTCCTCGTGTGATAACCCTTTCATTCCTGGAATCATCAATGCAACAAGTCTCTTCTAAAATGAGGAGCCCAAACCTACACAATACTCAAAGTAATGCTTTACCAGTGCCTTATAAAGCCTCAGCATCACATCCTTGCTCTTGTGTTTTAGACCTCTTGAAATAAATGCTAACATTGCATTTGTCTTCCTCACCACCTGCGAGTTAACCTTCAGGGTGTTCTGCACAAAGACTCCCAAGTCCCTTTGCATCTCAGATTTTTGGATTTTCTCCCCATTTAGAAAATGGCCCGCACATTTATTTCTACTACCAAAGTGCATGACCATACATTTTCCAACATTATATTTCATTTGCCACTTTTTTTGCTCATTCTCTTAATCTGTCTAAGTCCTTCTGCATCCTACCTATTTCCTCAACACTACCTGCCCCTCCACCAATCTTCATATCATCTGCAAACAGATTTACCGCCAAATATTTCTGTACCTTCCCTTCTCCATCCGCCCGCCCCAGCTTTCTGCAGGGATTGCGCCCTCTGTGATTCCCTTGTCCGTTCATCCCTCCCAATTAGTCTTCCTCCCAGCACATCCCTGAAAGCAACCAAAGTGCTAACCTGCTCATTCACCTCCCCTCTCACCTCCATTCAGGGCCCGAAACAGACCTTCCAGGTGAAGCAACACTTCACCTGAAAATATGCTGGGGTCTTCTGGTGCGCCCGATGCAGCCTCCGCTACATTGGTGACACCTGTCATAAATTGGCAGACCACTTCATTGAGCACTATCTGCCAAAAGCAGAACTTTTCGGTGACCAAATATTTTAATTCTAATTCCCATCCCATTCTGACATGTTGGTCCATTTTTCCTCTTGTGCTACGTTGAAGCCGCCCTCAGGGTTGGGGTGGCCTCAAGCCTAATGGCATGAATATCAATTTCTCCTTCCAGTTTGAAAAGAAATTCGCCTTTTGATTTCTCCTACCAGACGGCTTGCAGTAGCTTTACAATACCTGCGACATGGATTCAGTACCTGCTGCTACCTGTAAGGAGTTTGTATCTTCTCCCTGTGCAAAGGTTTTCTCCAGGTGCTCCAGTTTCCTCTCACTGTCAGAAGACGTAACGGTTGGTAGGTCATTTGGGCATGGTATATTGTCCCGTATTTAGGCTTGGATTAAATTGGGGCATTGCTGGACAGCGCAGCTCGAAGGTCCTATTCTGTGCTGTATCTTAATAAATTAATAATTACATTTTCCTCTCCCCTCCCTCCTTCGATTCCCCAGTCTGTCCTCTTATCTCTTCTCACTTGTCTTTCACCTCCCCCCTGATGCCCCTCCTCCTTTCCTTTCCTCTATGGTCTACTCTCTTCTCCAAGCAGATTTTGTCTTCTCCAGCCCTTTACCTTTCCCACCTTTCACTTATCACCTTCTAGCTATCCTCCTTCCCTCTCCCCACCGTTTCACTCTGGCATCTTTCCCCCTTTCTTTCCAGTCCTGAAGAAGTGTCTCAGCTCAAAACACCGGCTGTTTATTCATTTCCACAGATGCTGCCAGATCTGCTGAGATCTGGCCTCAGCATTTTGTATGTGTTGCAAAAGGGATATTTTCCTTTATTAGCCAGGGTATTGGCTACAAGAACAGATAATAGTACAGCTTGGAAATAATCATATAACAATTACAGCACGGAAACAGGCCATCTCGACCCTTCTAGTCCATGCCGAATGCTTACTCTCACAATGTAATATGAATATGAAGTCACTCTAAACCAATTCAACTGGTAATTAAATGCCTAACTAAACTAATCCCTTCTGCCTACACGATGTCCTTATCCCTCCATTCCCTGCACATTCATCTGCCTTTTAAATGGCTCTGTCATATCTCCTCTACCACCACACATTCCAGGCACCTACTGCTCTCTGTAAAAACAGCAAATTGCTCCCTCATCTTCTTTGAACTTTTCCCACTCACCTTAAATGCATTAGAGACCTGGAAAAAAATCTGTCACCTATCTGTTTTGCAGGGGGTTGGAAAGCAGAGTGCCAGGGCAGTTAGTGGAATGGTTGTAGGGAACATAGATGTTAATCCTAAATCCTCAACTGTAAGGTTGAGCTTGGTGAGACTACTGTCAAATAGTTGTATCTATTTCACTGCAGGGAGTTTTGTAGGTAAGGTGAATGAGCATGGGAACAATGACATTGCAACCGTTAGTGAGATTTGGTTGCAGGAGGGGCTGGACTACCAGCTCAATGTTCTGGGGTTCCATTATTTTAGACATGATGAAGGGAGAGAGATTAAGGGGGATGGGTGACATTGCTCATTAGGGAGAATGTTGTGGTAGTGCTCAGACTGGAGGACTCACCTACTCAGGCTATATGGGTGGAAGTGAGGAATAAGAAAAGAATAACTGCATAAATGGGATTATATTATAGACCATCCAATTGTCAATGATATTTAGAGGAGCAGATTTGTAGATAGCAAGAAAAGTGAGTTTGTGATAGATGATTATTAACTTTTAACGTATTAATTTTTCCTAGACAGTAAAGAGCAGGATTGGATAGTGTCTGTCAAATATGCTCAGAAAAGTTTCCATAATCAATAGAGGTCCCAACTAGGAAGTTGACAGAAGTGTGTGAGGAAACACTTTTGAATCATTACTCCATTAGTTTCAATTGAGTTATGGGGAAGATTAGGTCTGGACCTTTGGTTGAGATTCTAAATTGGAGAAAGGCCAGTTTTGATGGCATCAAGAAGGATCTAGTGAGTGTGGATTAGGACAGGTTGTTTTCTGGAAAAGCTGTGCTTCATAAGTGAGAGGCCTTCAAAAGTGAAATTTAGAGAGTTAACAAGTTGAGGATCCTTAATTTTCAGTGGATATTGAGGCCCTAGTTAAGAAGAAGGAGGTGCATACCAAGTATAGGCAGCAAAGAACAAATGAAGCACTTGAGAAGTATTAGAAATGCAAGAAAACACTTAAGAGGGAAGTCAGGGTGGCTAAAAGAAGGCATGAGGTTGTTCTACCAGACAAGGTGAAGAGAATCACGAGGGCTACTGCGGATACATTAAGAGCAAAAGGATATCAAGGAACAAAATTGACCCACTTGAGTGTCAGTGTGGTCACCTGTGCAGGGAACTGAAAGGAGTTCTTGCATCTGTATTTACTTGGTAGATGGTCACAGAATCAACAGAACTAAGGCAAAACAATGATAAGGTCATTGACTGTATCCAGATTACAGAAGAGGAGGTGCTTGCTGTCTTGAGGCAAATTAGGGTGAATAAGTCCCCAGGACCTGACATGATGCCACTTCAGACCTTGTGGGAGACTAGTGCAGAAATTGCACAGCCCCCAGCAAGACAGTTAAAACGTTCTTAACCACAGCTGAGGTGCTAATGTTGTTCAAGAAAGGCTTTAAAAATAAGCTGGGAATTTTAGGACTGTGAGTCTGACTGTGAGTAGTGGATAAATTATAGGAGGGTAATCCAAGGGACAGTTAAGTATTTGAAAGTTGATGAAGGAAAGGCAGTGAACATTATCTACATGGACTTAGCAAAATCTTTGACAGGTCCCACAAGGGAGGGTGGTCAAGAAGGTTGAGTTGCTTGGCGTTCAGAATGAGGTAGTAAGTTAGATTCAGAATTGGCTTAGCAAGAGAAGCAAAAGTGTGATAGTAGATGGTTGCCCCTCTGAGTGGAGGCCTGTGACTTTCAGTGTATCATAGGGATCATTGGTTATTTACTTTATTTATCAGAAATACAGCATAGAATAGACCCTTGAGGCCCTTCTAACTTCACCACCCAGCAAGCCACCGATTTTTTTGTTTTCCCTTCCCCCCCACCCCCACCAGCCTAATCACAGGACAATCTACAATGACCAAATAACTTACTAACTGGTAGGTACATCTTTGGACTATGGAAGGAAACTGGAGCACCCAGAGGAAACACCCGTGTACACAGGGAGGAACATAGAAGTGTATTTACAGAGTATGCCAGAATTGAACTCCAAACTCCAGCACCCCAAGCTGTAATAGTATCACGCTAACCACTACACTACCATGACCCATCGATATTAATGATTTATTTGTATTGGCAAATTTGCACCGAGACTGGGGGTAAAGTAGACAGTGAGGAAGATTGCCAAAGCTTACAGCACCATCTATACCATGTGGGAAAATGGCAGATTGAATTTAATTCAGACAATTGTAATGTGTTGCACTTTGGGAGGACAAACTAGGGTAGGACTTGCACAGCACAGTGAACAGTAGGGCACTGAGGAATGTAGTAGAACAGAGGGATCTGAGAAAACAGATCATAACTCCATGAAAGTGGTATTGGGTCGTAAAGAGAGCTATTGGCACATTGACTTTCATATATCAGAATAATGAGTACTGGAGTTGGGATGTTATGTTGAAGATGTACAAGATGTTGATGGGGCCAAATTTGGAATATTATGTGCATTTCTGGTTGCCTGCTTACAGGAAATATATCGACAGAATTAAAGGATTGCAGAGAAAATTTATAAGACTATTGCTGGGACTTGAGGACCTGAGTTACAGGGAAAGGTTGCATAGGTTAGAACTCCATTCCCTGGAGCGCAGGAGAAAGAGTGGAGATTTGATTAAAATAAAATGAGAGGCTTTTCCCACTGAGGTTGGGTGTTACTAGAACTGAGAATAGAAGAATTCCTTCAGCCAGGGGCTTAGAGGGAAAAGCGGGAAAAAGGGTTTGAGGGAAATAAAATCAGCCACGATTACATTGTGGGGCAGACCCAACAGGCAAAGAGGCCTAATTCTGCTCCCATAACTTAATGGTCCTACGGCCTCCTCCCCGACTTTATAAATCTCACTCTGTGCTCTGATGAGGGAGAAAAACTGTTCCCATTTCCATGGGATCATCAAACCCTTCTTACACAGCTCCCCTGAACCAAGAAAAACTGAAGAGAAAAAAATGGAGATGCTGGAAATACTCAGCACAAGACCATAGATTATATGAGCAGAATTAGGCACTTGCAGGTCAGGCCTTGCAAAGAAGCCATGTTAGAATCAAAATCAGGTTTAATATCACCGGGGTATGTCATAACGTACCAACCAGTACCCCAACACCATCACCCCCCACCATCTGGTAGATCAGGTCCTCATCCTGAACAATTTTTCCGCTCCTACTTTCTCTAAACCCAAGGGGTAGCCATGGGCCCAAGCTATGCCTGCCTCTTCATCAGCTATGTAGAACGGTCTATGTTCGAAGCTTTCCCCATTATACTCACCAACTCTTTCTCCACTACATTGACGACGGCATTTGCACTGCTTCTCATGCACCCATGCACTCATCAATTTTGCCTCTAACTTCCACCCTGCCCTTAAAATCACTTGAGCCATCTCTGACACTTTCCCACTTTTTCTTGATCTCTCTATCGCCACCTCTGGGTATGAACTGTCAACTGACATCTTTTATAAACCTACTGAATCCTGTATTTGTCTGAACTATACCTCTTCCCACCCTATATCCTGTAAACCCTTTTCTCAGTTATTGCCTTCGCCTCATCTGTTCTCAGGATACGACTTTGCGATCTAGGGCATCAGAGATGTTCTCCTTCTTTAAAGAATGGTGTTTCCCTCCCTCTACTATTGATGCTGCCCTCATCTGCATCTCCTCCATTTCCCGTACATCTACCTACCTTCTCGCTGTTGTAATAGAAATAGAGTTCTTCTTGTCCTTGCCTATCACCCCATCAGCCTCCATATGCACAAACAGAAAATCTGCAGATGGTGGAAATCCAAGCGACAGACAGAAAATGCTGGAGGAACTCACCACGCCAGGGAGTATCTATTGGAAAAATTAGTACAGTCGACATTTTGAGCCAAAACCCAAAACGTTGACTGTACTTTTTTCCATAGATGCTGCCTGGCCTGCTGAGTTCGTCGAGTATTTTGTGTGTGAGCCTCCATATCCAAAACATTATCCTCTGCAACTACCACCATCTCCAAATGTACTCTATCACCAAGCATGTCTTTGCCTCCCTCCCTTCCACTTTCTGTGAGGATTGCACCCTCTGTGATTCCTCTGTCCATTTGTTCCTCTCCACTAATCTCCCTCCACACACTTATCCTTGCAAGCTGCCTAAGTGCTACACCTGCCCATATGCCACCTGCCTCATCTCCATTCAGGGCCTCACACTGTCCTTCCAGGTGAGTCAACATTTCACCTACAAATCTGCTGGGGTCTTATATTGTGTCTGTTGGGAGACAGCCATGTCCAACACTGCCACACCATCCACCTCCAGCAGGACTTCCCAGTGGCTAAACATTTTAATTACCGTTCTCATTCCAATGTGTCAATCCATGGCCTCCTCTTGTGCCAGATGAAGCCATCCTCCATGGAAGAACTGCACCTTGTATTCGGTCTGAGTACCCTACAACCTGATAGTATGAATATCGATTTCTCCATCTGGTGAACAAAATTTCCCTCTCCCTTCCTTTACTCCCCGCACTTTTGCTTCTTCTCACCTGCTTATTACTTCACCCTGGGTCCCCCCTCCTTCCCTTTCTCCCATTGTCCACACTCTTATCAGATGTTTTTCTTCTCCAGCCTTTCACCTTTCCCACCCATCTGGCTTCACCTATCGCCTTCCAGACAGCCTCTTTCCCCTCCCCCCACTCTTTAATTCAGGTATTCTTCCTCCCCGCCCCCACTTCCCCTCAGTCCTGAAGAAGGGTATATTGCCTGATATGTCTACTGTTTACTCTTTTCCATAGATGCTGCCTAACCTGCTGAGTTCCTATGTGTTGCTTTGGATTTCCAGCATCTGCAGATTTTCTTGTTTGCTGTAAAATATGTTGCTTTGTGCCAGCAGTGCTTTGCAATACATAATTTAAGCTATAAATCACAATGCATATATTTGTGTGTGTGTGTGTATATATATATATATAAATACACACACACTACCTCGTGTTTTATTTCTATTTTTGCACTACGTAATTTATCTGTGTAATTCATTTTTTCCTATTATTATGTATTGCATTGTACTGCTGCTATAAAATCAACAAATTTCATGTCATTAGCAAGTGATATTAAACCTGAT
The DNA here is from genome assembly GCF_048418815.1 of Hemitrygon akajei. Taxonomy (NCBI): domain Eukaryota; kingdom Metazoa; phylum Chordata; class Chondrichthyes; order Myliobatiformes; family Dasyatidae; genus Hemitrygon; species Hemitrygon akajei. Next base: position 21,507,894 of record NC_133147.1, on the reverse strand, counting down.
TCTGATGTATACATATATAATTAAATAAATAGTGCAAAAAGAAAGCATTAAGAAAACGAATAGTGAGGTAGCGTACATGGGTCCATTGCCCATTCAGAAATCTGATAGTGGAGGGAAAGGAACTGTTTCTAAAACTTTGTGTGTCTTCAGGTTCCTATACCTCCTTCCAATGTTGGCAATGAGAAGAGGACATGTCCTGGGTGATGGGTGTCCTTAATGACAGATGCTGACTTTTTGAGGTATCACTTTTTGAAGATGTCCTCGATGCTGGGGAGGCGAGTGCCTGTAATGGAGCTAGATGAGTTTGTAACTTTCACCAGCTTTCTCCAATCCTGTGCAGTGGCCCTTCCAAACCAGATGGTAGTGTAACCATTTAGAATGCTCTCCACGATACGTCAATAGAAATTTAGAAAAGTCCTTGGTGGCATACCAAAGCTCCTCAAACTCCTTATGAACCTCTTCATCAGCATATGAAACTTCAGAACGTCATCTGCAGTTCTGGCCATTGCACTGTAGGGGGGAAGTGGAGGCTTCGGAGAAGATGCTGAAGTGATTCCCCAGATGTTGCCTGAATGAAATGTATGAGATCTGATGAGTGGGACAGACTGGGATTGTTTTCTCTAGAGTACCATAGGGGTGACCGGAGAGAAGTGCATAAAATCACGAGAGGCCTGATAAGGTGGTGAGTCAGTCTTTTCCCCAGAGTAGAAAGGTAATATCAAGTGGAGTTTTGTCATATGCTCAAGTACATGTCTACATGGTTGCAATGAAAATCTTAGTTTGCAATGTCATCACAGGAACAAAGCTCAAAGTAAATTTATTATTACTGTGCATGCAGTATATGTCACCATTTCCAACTCTGAGATCTATTTTCTTGTGGGCACACTCAATAAATCCAAGAAAAAATGATAGATAAATACTTTATTGATCCCAAAGGAAATTACGATGTCACAGTAGCATTACAAGTGCACAGATATACAACATTAGAAAAGAAGTAAGAAAGAATAAAAAATAAGTTACCTCAAACAGTCTAACAGGAGGGGGGGTGGGTCATCACTTCCCCAGTGACTCATTGTAGAGCATAATGGCCGAGGGTAAGAATGACCTCTTATGGCACTCTTTGGAGCAGTGCAGTTGTCTTAGTCCAATACTAAAAGTGCTCCTCTCTTCGGCCAAGGTGAGAAACATTGTCCAGAATTCCTAGGATTTTCCGTAGGGCCCTTGGTTCTCCCACAGCCTCCAGTGTGTCCAGTTTGACTCTTATAACAGAGCTAGCCTTTCTAATCAGTTTATTGAACCTGTTGGCATCACCTGTGTTGATGCCATTGCCCCAGCACACCACTGCACAGAGAATTGTACTAGTGACAACAGACTGCTAGAACATGTGAAGGAGAGGCCTGCGGACTCCAAAGGACCTCAGTCTCCTTAGGAAGTAGAGGTGACTCTGGCCCTTCTTGTACACAGCCTCTGCGTTGGTGTTGCATTCAAGTCTGTCATCTAAGTGCACCCGCAGGTATTTGTAGGTCTTCACCACATCCACATCGTCATGATCAATAGTAACAGGGAGCAGTGACTTTATTCTTCCTAAAGTCCATCACCATCTTCTTTGTCTTACTGATCTTGAGCTGCGGATGATTCAGTTTGCACCATTTAACAATATCCTCCACCAGGCCCTGTATTTACCCTCCTGTTCTCCCTTAGAGATTGGTCCCTTAGAGAATTGGTCCCTTAGAGAATCAGGGTGGTCAGCTATGTGTGGAGCCGAGGGAGATGGGAGAGATTTTGAACGATTTCTTCTCTTCGGTATTCACTAAGGAGAAGGATATCGAATGGTGTAAGGTGTGGGAAACAAGTAAGGAAGTTATGGAACCTATGACAATTAAAGAGGTGGAAGTACTGGCGCTTTTAAGAAATTTAAAAGTGGATAAATCTCCGGGTCCTGACCGGATATTCCCCAGGACCTTGAGGGAAGTTTGTGTAGAGATAGCAGGAGCTCTGACGGAGATCTTTCAGATGTCATTAGAAACAGGGATTGTGCCGGAGGATTGGCGTATTGCTCATGTGGTTCCATTGTTTAAAAAGGGTTCTAGAAGTAAGCCTGGCAATTATAGACCTGTCAGTTTGACATCAGTGGTGGGTAAATTAATGGAAAGTATTCTTAGAGATAGTATTTATAATTATCTGGATAGACAGGATCTGATTAGGAGTAGCCAGCATGGATTTGTGCGTGGAAGGTCATGTTTGACAAACCTTATTGAATTTTTTGAAGTAGTTACGAGGAATGTTGACGAGGGTAAGGCAGTGGATGTAGTCTATATGGACTTCAGCAAGGCCTTTGACAAAGTTCCACATGGAAGGTTAGTTAAGAAGGTTCAGTCGTTAGGTATTAGTGCTGGAGTAATAAAATGGATTCAACAGTGGCTAGATGGGAGATGCCAGAGAGTAGTGGTGGATAATTGTTTATCGGGATGGAGGCCGGTGACTAGCGGGGTGCCTCAGGGATCTGTTTTGGGCCCAATGTTGTTTGTAATATACATAAATGATCTGGATGATGGGGTGGTAAATTGGATTAGTAAGTATGCTGATGATACTAAGGTAGGAGGTGTTGTGGATAATGAGGTGGGTTTTCAAAGCTTGCAGGGAGATTTATGCCGGTTAGAAGAATGGGCTGAACGTTGGCAGATGGAGTTTAATGCTGAGAAGTGTGAGGTTCTACATTTTGGCAGGAATAATCCAAATAGAACATACAGGGTAAATGGTAGGGCATTGAGGAATGCAGTGGAACAGAGAGATCTAGGAATAACAGTGCATAGTTCCCTGAAGGTGGAGTCTCATGTAGATAGGGTGGTGAAGAAGGCTTTTGGAACGCTGGCCTTTATAAATCAGAGCATTGAGTACAGAAGTTGGGATGTAATGTTAAAATTGTACAAGGCATTGGTAAGGCCAAATTTGGAATATTGTGTACAGTTCTGGTCACCGAATTATAGGAAAGATATCAATAAATTAGAGAGAGTGCAGAGACGATTTACTAGGATGTTACCAGGGTTTCAGCACTTAAGTTACAGAGAAAGGTTGAACAAGTTAGGTCTCTATTCATTGGAGCGTAGAAGGTTGAGGGGGGATTTGATCGAGGTATTTAAAATGTTGAGAGGGATAGATAGAGTTGACGTGAATAGGCTGTTTCCATTGAGAGTAGGGGAGATTCAAACGAGAGGACATGATTTGAGAGTTAGGGGGCAAAAGTTTAAGGGAAACACGAGGGGGTATTTCTTTACTCAGAGAGTGATAGCTGTGTGGAATGAGCTTCCTGTAGAAGTAGTAGAGGCCAGATCAGTTGTGTCATTTAAGGTAAAATTGGATAGGTATATGGATAGGAAAGGAGTGGAGGGTTATGGGCTGAGTGCGGGTAGGTGGGACTAGGTGAGATTAAGAGTTCGGCACGGACTAGGAGGGCCGGAATGGCCTGTTTCCGTGCTGTGATTGTTATATGGTTATATGGTTATACACCTAACAATTGCTGACTCATCAGAGAATTTCTGCACAACCTGACTCAGTCCGAGGTATACATGGTAAACAGGAAGGGTGCCCCATTGCTGCTTATAGCCATGTCTGACACGCAGTTCTGAAGCTGCACAAACAGTGGGCTTCCAGGCAGGTAGTCCATTATCCAGGATACAGTGGAAGTGCCTACCTGTATTGAACAGAGCTTTACCCCCAGCAATGAGGGCTGTATGGTATTGAAAGTACTTGAGAAACCAAAAAAACATGATCCTCACAGTACTGCCCTACTTATCCAAATGGGAGTAGGTTCTGTTCAGCAGGTAGATGACAGCATTATTGACTCCAGTGTGCTCCTGATAGGCAAATTTTAGGGGATCAAGGGCTGATCTAACCAGAGGTCAGAGCTGAGCTAGGACCAGCCTTTCTAGGGTCTTTGTGATGTGTGAGGTCAGGGCCACTGGACGGAATTCATTCAAAACTTTTAGTTGGCCCCTGTTGGGTACTGGGACCACACATGATGTTTTCCACACAGTTGGGACCCTTTCCAGGCTGAGACTCAGATTGAAACTCCACACAGCTGCTCAGCACACTCCTTCAGGTCATTGGGGTTCATACCACCCGGTCCCAATGCTTTGCCATGTCTGAGGTTCCCCAGTGCCCTTCTCACCTGCTTAGTAATGAAGGTGAGTCCACGATGACTGGGGAGTTAGCAAAAAGTAGGGGCCAGGAGGGGTGAAGATCAGGATAACAGCAGTTGGTGTGTGGATGGTATGTGCAGGGCAAGCAGAGGATGTAGACAGTAGTTACCGGTGTTGTTCATCCACGTGTTAAACTGGAGGAGGGGAGGCATTGGTGCTGAGGGAGCATTGGGTGCCTCGGTCCCTGGACTGGTGTGCTGAGGGAGTTGTGAATAGGAGGGCAATTGTCAAACGTATTGAAGAATTGGTTTAACTCATTTGCCCATTCACAGCTGAATTCCAAGACTCTACAGCTAGGCTGATTGAAGCCAGTGATGTTCTCCATCTCTCCACACCTTCCACAACTCTGCCCAAGCTTGTTCTCCAGCTCTCTTCTGTATTCCTCTTTGATCTTCTTTAGCTCCCTCTGCACATGTAGAATCAATGAAAGACTGCAAATAAATATCAAAAACATTAGATGAAGACTTCTTGGCAGTTAGTCCATAGGTTGTGGGAACAGTTCAGTGATGGGGGCAAATGAAGTTGAGTGACATTATCCCCTTTGGTTCAAAAGCCTGATGGTTGAAGGGTAATAACTGTTCCTGTATCTGGTAGTGTGAGCACTGAAGCTCTTGTACCTTCTTCCTGATAGCAGCAGTGAGAAGAGAGCATTGGACAGGAAGCCTTAAATCCTACAACACTAGGTTCAGGAACAGTTATTACCCTTAAACCATCAGGCTCCTGAACCAGCTTAGATAACCTCATTCACCACTACTCTGATGTACAGACTCATTTTCAAAGACTCTTTGCTTCTGATGTTGTCAGTATTTGTTTTTTATTTACACAGTTTGTCTTTTGCACATTGATTGTTTGTTGGTCTTTGTTTATGTATACTTAATGCCAGTTACGCTGCTGGTGCTTAATGTAGCAATGAAGGTCCTCCATCTCTGCTCGCACTATCGCACATAGCTAAAGAAGAATTCTTCATCACTGTTTCAGTAACAATTTTTTTTGACCAGTCAAGGTTGTTAGCCCTGAGCTAACCCCCTGAGCCTGGCGGACCAGTGGACTGCTCTTTGTCTGTCCTCTACCCTTTGACCTGTTTGGAATGGGTCATCCTACCAAGAACCAAAGTACAAGGCCCCGATTCTAGCCAACAAAGCTCTCTGGGTCATTGAGGTATGCAAACTCCAAACCCTATGACAAGGTTGTGGTCCTCTTGGAGGTGTTTATGGATAGTTTTTACATGAATTATTTTCTATTTCTTAATTTTTTATTTTTCTGTAAATGCAAGAAAATGCATATCAAGGTAGTATATGGTAACATATGCATACTTTGATAATAAATTTACTTTGAACTTGTATCTAGAGGTGTGGAACTTCAGGCTGCTGTTCTTCCTATCTGATGGTAGCCATGAGAAGATGGCATGGTCTGGATGGTGGAGATCTTTGGATGTTGCTTTCTTGAGGCAGCACCTCCTGTGGGGTCCTGCTGAGGGGTCTCAGCCCAAAGCGTCAACTTAACTTATTTCCATAGATGCTGCCTGGCCTGCTGAGTTCCTCCAGCATTTTGTGTGTATTGCTTGGATTTCCAGCATCTGCAGATTTTCTTGTGTTAATGATTGATTACCTCCTGTAAGTACTGCACTTGAGATGAGGGGGTAAAGTTCAGAGAAGAACATTTACCGGGACTTGAGAGCCTGAGTTACATAGAAAGGTTGAATAAATTAGGTCTTCATTCAATGAAGAGAAGTCTGTAGAGGTGTACAAGATTGAGGGGTACATACAGTGCCTATAAAAAGTATTCACCCCACCCCCCCCCCCGTGGAAGTTTCATGTTTTATTGTTTTAAAGCATTGAATCGCGACAGATTTAATTTGGCTTTTTTGACAACATTGATCAACAGAAAAAGAAACTTTTGTGTCAAAGTGAAAACAGATCTCTACAGTCAACTAAATCAGTTTACAAATATAAAACAAAATATTGATTGCATAAGTATTCACCCCCTTTTACTACGACACACAATATCATTGCCAATGCAGCCAATTGGTTTTAACAGTCATATAATTAGATAAATGGAGATCTGTTTTTGGAGTCCTGTGTGCAGTCAAGGTGTTTCAATTGATTGTAGTAAGAATACACCCTGAATTTGGAAGTTCCAACTGCTGGTGAATCAGTATCTTGGCAAAATCTACATTATGAGGACAAAACGGCACTCCAACAACTCTGAGAGAAGGTCATTGAAAAGCACAAGTCAGGAGATGGATACAAGAAAATTTCCAAGCCACTGAATATCCCTTGGAGTAAATCAATTATCAAGAAATGTAAAGAATATGGCACAGCTGTAAATCTGTCTAGAGCTCGCTGTCCTCAAAAACTTAATGGTCATGCAAGCAGGGGACTAGTGAGGGAGGCCACCAAGAGCTCTATGACAACACTGGAGGAGTTATAAACTTCAGTGGTTGAGATGGGAGAGAGTGTGCTTACAACAACTGTTGTCCAGGTGCTTCATCAGTTGCAGCTTTATAGGAGAGTGACAAAGATAAAACCACTGTTGGAAAAACTCACATGAAATCTTGGCTAAAGTTTGCCAGAAGGCATGTAGGAGACTCTGAAGTATGTTGGAAGAAGGTTCTATGGTCTGATGAAACCAAAATTGGGTGTAAGCCAAACTCTGTGTATCATCAAAAACACATCATCCCTACTGTGAAGCATGGTGGTGGCTGCTTCATGCTGTGGGGATGCTTCACTGCTGCAGGTCCTGGAAGGCTTGCAAAGGTAGAAGGTAACATTAATGCAGTAAATACAAGGAAATCCTGGAGGAAAACCTGACGCTATCTTCAAGAGAACTGCGATGTGGGAGAACATTTGTGCTTCCAACAAGACAATGACCCCAAATATAAAGTCAATGCTAGACAGGAATGGCTTAAAAACAACAAAGTTAATGTACTGGAGTTGCCAAGTCAGAGTCCAGACCTCAGTCCAATTGAGAATTTGTGGCTGGACTTGAACAGGGCTGTTCACTCATGATCCCCATGTAATCTGACAGGTCTTGAGCAGTTTTGTAAAGAAGAATGTGGGGAAATTGCAGAATCCAGTAAAAAGTTCCATGCGTATCTTTGAATAAAAAAAATAAAACTAACTGTCAAATACAGTCGGCCCTCCTTATCCGCGAGGGATTGGTTCCGGAACCCCTCGCGGATACCAAAAAAAACGCAGATACTCAAGTCCCTTATTCAACCTGGCTCAATGCGGTGGGCCTTAGGACCCAGTGGAACCCCAGACCTTATTTAACCTGTCTGACTGCAGTGGACATTAGGACCCGGCAGCGGAGCTCTGAATCCAGTGTTTCTGTTCACGAAAATAATCACGATCACGATTGAAAATAAAGTGGAAATAATAAAGCGATCGGAAAGAGGTGAAACACCATCAGTCACTGGAAAAGCATTAAGCTACAGTCAGTCAACGATCAGAACAATTTTAAAGGATAAAGTGAGAAAGGCCCTGCCCTGATGATAGCTACAATTATTACTAAGCAACACAGTGGTTTAATTATTGGTTTTTGATCCTCCACATCAACCAGGCACGGATAGAGAGCACGCTCGGAAGCAATCTGTTACTGGATCGAACTTGGGAATCTCCGTTCCTGAGCCCGGTGCCGAAACATACGTTCTTAAGTGTTTTATATGCATAGAAAGGTAAAATATTTACTAAGACAAGCGTTTGACTAACTGACGCTAATTAATACTGGATGTGCCTGTTCCGACTTAGTTAGTAAGAGAACTTCGGATTTTTTTTCGATCCCGATCCACTATACCCTACACACATCTTCCCGTATACTTTAAATCATCTCTAGATTACTTATAATACCTAATACAATGTAAATGTTATGTAAAATAGTTGTTATACTGCATTGTTTAGGGAATAGTGACAAGAAAAAAAGTCTGTACATGCTCGAACTACAAGTGCTGGAGGAGCACTTACGGGTTTTTTCGATTCACGGTTGGTTGAATTCGTGCATGCAGAATTTGCGGATAAAGAGGGCCGACTGTACTAAGGTTTAAAGGAAATTTGAGGTAAGATTTTTGTATGGAATGGTGAGTGTGTCAAATACCAAAGGGCATAGGTTTAAGATGGAGGAGCAGCATAGTTAGAAACATAGAAAACCTACATTACAATACAGGCTGTTCAGCCCACAAAGCTGTGCCGAGCAAGTCCTTACCTTAGAAATTACCTAGGGTTACCCATAGCCCTCTATTTTTCTGACCTCCGTGTACCTGTCCAGGAGTCTCAAAAGATCCTATCATATCCTCCTCCACCACCGTCGCCGGCAGCCCATTCCACGCACTCACCACTCTCTGCATTTTATAAAGCATCAACAACAACTTAACCCTGACATCTCCTCTGTACCTACTTCCAAGCACTTTAAAACTGTGCCCTCCCATGCTAGCATTTCAGCCTTGGAGAAAAGCCTCTGACTATCCACATGATCAATGCCTCTCATTGTCTTGTACACCTCTATCAGGTCACCTCTCATCCTCCATCCCTCCAAGGAAAAAAGGCCGAGATCACTCAACCTATTCTCATAAGACATGCTCCCCAATCCAGGCAACATCCTTGTAAATCTCCTCTGCACCCTTCCTATGCTTTCCACATCCTTCCTATAGTGAGGCAACCAGAACTGAGCACAGTACTCCAAGTGGGGTCTGACCAGTGTCCTATATAGCTGCAACATTACCTCTCAGCTCCTAAACTCAGTCCCATGACTGATGAAGGTGAATGCACCACATGCTTTCTTAACCACAGAGTCAACCTGCACAGTAGCTTTGAGTGTCCTATGGACTCGGACCCAAAGATCCCTCTGATCCTCCACACTGCCAAGAGTCTTACCATTAGTACTATATTCTGTCATCATATTTGACCTACCAAAATGAACCACCTCACACATCTGGGGTGAACTCCATCTGCCACTTCTCAGCCCAATGTTGCATCCTATCAATGTCCTGCTGTAACCGCTGACAGCCCTCCACACTATCCACAACACCCCCAACCTTTGTGTCATCAGCAAATTTACTAACCCATCCCTCCACTTCCTCATCCAGGTCATCTATAAAAATCCACGGAGTAGGAGTCCCAGAACAGATCCCTGAGGCACACCTCTGGTGACCAACTTCCATGCAGAATATGACCCGTCTGCAACCACTCTTTGCCTTCTGTGGGAAGCCAGTTCTGGATTCACAAAGCAGAAGTGGCTTGCCCACAGATGTCGAAGAGAGGTTGTAGACGGGTCATGTTCTGCATGGAGGTCGGTCACCAGTGGTGTGCCTCAGTGATCTGTTCTGGGACCACTACTCTTCTGCATGGTGTTGGGTTGGATGAGGAAGCCCATCAATTATTGTAGTCGTGTTATCGCCCAAGCAGTCACATAAGTGCCAACAGTCCTTTTGTTATTGAAAAAATGCAATAGAACACTTGAGGCCCTCCATTGGTCAAGGTTGACCGTGGATATTGCATCCCAGCTGTCAACACAAGCCAATACGCAGGCTAAGGCAGTACAATATGCAAGCTATTACCCAAACAGCAGGCTCCCTCTCTCTGCAAGGCTGATGGACCTAAAGGAACAACAGAAATCAATACAGTTTGGCACCAGCAACATCTCAGAAGTTGACCATCAGTGTTGAACTGCTCCAGGGAATCAGCCTTGGGATCTTTTCTTGGGCTTTGCTGCCAAAGCTTTCCCCATGAGTGGGGAAGGCAGAGGAAGTTTGACATCAGAGTTTTCCTTCTAGATGAGCTATCAGCCATGGCTGATATGCCCCATCTATCCAAAGATGGTTTTAAAGCACTGGTTTCCCACCTTTGCCCCTTTTTCTGTCATTAGAAATGGTTCCACCAGGGTTAGTAGCTAAGCCACAGGTGACAGCCAGAAGCTTGAATTGGTTTTCAGGGGCTGTGAGATGCATGCCAGTGGGAACATTTAATAGGTAGTTGGAACTTATCCCCACTATCTCTCCCAGCTATAACAAACTTAAGGAACCAATAAAACATAACACATTGACTGTGAATGTAAGAATAAAAAGGTGTTGTATGGTTTATTCTTGTAAATATTTTTATTCTGAATAAAGTTTATTTTGATATAAGAATAGGTTTAAGGTGAAGGGGGTAAAGTTTAAAGGAGATTAAGAGCACATTTTTATACAGAGTGATGGGTGCCTGGGGCACACTGACAAGAAAGCTGATGGAAGCAGATATGACAGAAAGGTGTACCAAGCATTCAGACAGTCACATGAACTGCCAGGGAGCAGAGGGATACAAACCATGTGCAGACAGAGGAGATTAGTTAGACTGGCATTGCGGTTAGCATAGACTTGATGAGCGATAGGTGGTAGGGTGGAAATGTGTCCCTACTAAAGGTGATGCAAGGCGCTCCTTCCCTCTGTTGGCCTGCAGGTCACCCTTGAGCAAGGTGTAGTACTGCTTAAGATCCCCTCCCCTTGGACCAGGGACACATGAAGACATGGGAGCAGGTGGTGCATATCACAACACCTGGTTATGCAACCACTGACACCAGGTAGACAATCTCTGAAGAGTATTGATAATGGCTGGGTTTGCCTGTCATGTAAAGACACTGCCTAGAAGAAGGCAATGGCAAACCACTTCTGTGGAAAACATTTTCCAAGAACAATCATGGTCATGGAAAGATCACCCATGTCATATGACATGGCACATCATGAACAAATGATGGGTCTTTTTCTGGTCAGTACTATTCTACAAGCATTTCTCTTCCCACGTTGAGGCCTTACCTGAGTATTCCCAATGTTTTGTTCTTTTTTTTTATTTTATATTTCCAGTCTTCCTGGGTTTTTTTCTTTCTCCCTGATTTTAATGAAGGATAACTTGCTCAGATTCCAGTGTCGTTGTCAAGAGGCCAAGACCATACGTATATTTAGAGTTAAAAATGATAAATTGATAGTTGCCTGATTGGTCAGGGCATCAAAGGTTATGACAAGGCAGGTGTATGGGGTTAAGTGAGATCTGGGATCGGCTATGATAGAATGGTGGAGCTGACTCAATGGGCTGAATGGCCTAAGTTTACTCCTAATAGTCTTATGGTCCCCAAGGACCGCCTTTACAGAGGAATTGAGGAGAAGGGGAATTTGTGAGCTGAGGTTTTAACAGGAAGATGGGATGAATGTGGACTGTGCCCTGACTTAAGCAAGATGAGACACAGGAGATGGTAGATTGCTATTTATCACTGTCACACAGAACAAGATGTTGTGGAAGGAAGCATGTCTTACAGACCGCTCATGCTGCAGTCTGAAGCAACAAGAGACCTGATGTAGGGACAGGTAGTGTTGAGAAGCCAAAGATACGTTAAGGAGCAAGTAGTATTGAGGAAAATGAAAGTGTGAAGAAGGACTTGGACAGATGAGTAAGGGCAAAAAACACAGATGGATTATATCATGTTCTCGATATTTAGTGCTTATTTATTTCATATTATTGTTTTTTTCCTTTTGTATTTGCACAGTTTGTTGTTTTTTGCATACTGATTGTCCACCCTGTTGGGTGCAGTCTTTCGATAATTCTAATGTGGTCATTGGATTTATTGAGTATGCCTGCAAGAAAATGAATCTCAGGGTGGTTCTGACATAAATGTACTTCGATAATAAATTTTGAAATTTGAACGTTTTCACCAAAGTATGGTCATGCACTTTGGTAGAAGGAATAAAGGCATAGACTTTTTTCTAGATGGGGAACTAATTAAGAAATCAAGGTGGAAAGGGACTTGGGAGTCCTAGTGCAGAATTCCTTAAAGGTTAACTTGCAGGTTGAGACAGGAATGCACATGTAATGTTAGCATTCATGTCAGGAGGACTAGAATAGAAGAGCAAAGATGTAATGCTGAGGCTTTCTAAGGTATTGGTCCGATCACATTTGGAGTATTGTGAGCAGTTTTGGGTCTGATATCGAAGAAAGGATTTACTAGAATTGGAGAGGATTCACAAAAATTATCCTGAGAACAGTGGAGTTAACATGAGTAGCGTTTGTTAGCTCTGGGCCTGTACTCACTGGTGTTTAAATGATTGGGGGGAGTCCCATTGAAACCTATCATTCGTGGTATTTTAAGGAGAAGTATTACTCACAAAATTTCACTTTACGCTGATGATATATTGCTGTTTATCTCTAATGTTGAGACCTCATTACCTTGTGTACTTTCTTTACTCTCCCGTTTTAGCCAGTGTTCAGGATATAAATTGAACCTACATCAGAGTGAATTATTTCTTTTAAGTAATTTGGTATCAATTAATACTAAGCTGAAGGCATCTGATTTACATATTTTGGCCTTTAGCTCTCTTATAGCTAGGAGGATGCTTTTGTTCAAATGGAAAGATGTTCTTCCTCCTACTCATGCTCAATGGTTATGTGACATTATGTCATGTTTAGATATAGAGAAAATTTGTTGTTCAATTTCTGAATCTTGTCAAGGCTTTCAAACATTTTGGGGACCTTTTCTGAATTATTTTCAAAACTTTCAATTTGTTTAAACAGATGTTGGCTATTATTAATTTTTATTATATGAGAAGGTATTTTACCATTTCTCCTTAATGTACAGCTTCAGTCTTAGTAGCGGTTAGATTCTTTTTTTTTGTAATATATTAGTATAGTTCAATATAACTATTGATTAACTTATATGAATACTGGGTAATGAGATTGTTATTATGAACAGATATGTAATTGGTAGTTTTTTAAAATCTTTTTTGACTTTTTATATATACTTGTACTCTGTATTCTTCTATGTAGAAACTAATAAAAATATTGGAAAAAGAAAAGAAAACCTACTGAATATTGAAAGTCCTACATGGAGAGGATGTTTCTTATAGTGAGGAAGTCTAGAACCAGAATACAAAGGTGTCCCTTTAGACCGTTGATGAGGAGGCATTTCTTCAATGAGAGGGGGATGAATCTGTGGAATTCATTGTCGCAGAAGGCTGTGGAAGCCAAGTCAGTAGATACATTTGAAGTGGAGGTTGATGGGTCCTTGATTAGTGAGGACATGAAAGGTTACAGGGAGAGCACAGAGGAATAGGTTGAGAGGTATAATACATCAACTATGATCAAACTGCAGCATAAAATAGATGGGCTGAATGACCTAATTGTGTTCCTGTGAATTATGGTTGAGCTGCATCTGTGGACTGGGGTGGAGGAAGGAATTGTCCACATCCCAGGTCAAAACCCTGCATCAGGTCTCAAAGCATTGCAGCAGACCCTTTCTCCTCTTGTGGATGCTGCTCAACCGACTCAGTTCCTCCACTGGTCTGAGAGTCATGTAAGCATGCAGCTGGTTAAGAACTTAGATAGGACACCAACTTTTTGTACTGCAAGTATCCATGTTCAGGACCAGGGATTTCCCAATATAGTTACTCACCTAGGGTTCCCAGCCTCTGACTTGTCATATGACTCCACTTCATATTTGGTCAGTAGTAATACACCAGGATATTAGACATTGGGGGGGGAGTGGGGTTCAGTGATGCTCTTGTCATTGAATGTTTGGGGTGGGGAGGAATGATGGGTGGGATTTAAACCATGAGATATAGGAATAGAGTAAGGCCATTCGGCCATCAGGTCTGCTCCTCAATTCCATCAGGACTGATTTAATTCCGTCTTAACCCAATTCTCCCAATGGCCTTTGACACCCGTACTAATCATGAAGCTATCAGGCTCTGTTTTAAATATACACAATGACTTGGCCTCCACAGCCGTCTGTGGAAATGAATAACACAGATTCACCACAATCTGGCTAAAGAAATTCCCCCTAATCTCTGTTCTAAAGGGACGCCCCTCTACTCTGAGGCTGTGCCCTCTGCCCTTGACTTCCCCACTAAAGGAAGCGTTTGGTCTACTTCCATTCTATATAGGCCTTTCAGTATTTGATAGGTTTCAATGAGATCCCCCCTCATTCTTCCATTTAGAAGCAGGAGAGTGCATCTCTTAGAACCTACCAGGTTTTAACAGGTTTCTGTGTGTCACCAGTGAAGAGCCACTACATGAGGCGTGCTATTGAAGAGACTGTATTCTGGTGGGGAGAGATTTACACATTCACCTTTCCTTTTCGCGAGTCTGCTAGCCAGTGGTGGAAGCTGAAAGCGAGAGCGATACCCACTACCCTACCACATTAGATGTGTAAAAAACAACTATTTTAACACATAACTTGTTAGAAGTGATAACAATAAACCAATACCAGGATACAGTAAAAAGCTTGTCTTGCACACTGTTCATACAGATCCAATCATTAGACAGTGTACTGAGGTAGAACAAGGTAAAACAATAACAGAATACAGAATAAAGTGTAACAGTTACAGAGAAAGTGCATTGCAGGTAAACAATAAGGTACAAGATTTAAGGCCCTCCATTGGCTGAGGGGTCAACCATGGATGTTGCATCCTAGCTGTCTAGTGATAGGCAAGCCAGGGCAGTACAATGTAGAGAACAAGCTGTTGCTCATGCAGCATGCCTCTCCACACAGCTGATAAGCCCAAAGGATCATCAGCAGGGATCTATTCAGTTTGACTGGAGCAGCCAGTCAGTGTTGAACTCAGTGCGGGGCTGCCTTAGGGACTCCAGCTCCTGATTTTTTCCTTGGGATTTAATCCTGAATCCTTCCCCATGAGTGGATATAGATGCAAGGCATTGGAGGTTTGAGATCAGAGTTCTTTTCCTAGATGAGTTGTCAACTGTGGCTGCCAAGCCATACCTCTCTGAAGTGACTGGTTTTAAGGCACCGGTGGCCCTCCTTTGCCCCTTCTTCTTCTTGTCAGTAGAAATGGTTCCACCAAGCTTGGTAGCTAAGCCAATATGAAGCTGGACCAGGTAGTCAGAGGCATACACCATTGGCAGCATTTAATAGAAAGTGCAAGCTTACCCCCACTGCTCCCCCAGCTATGACAACCTTAGGAACAAAACAGGTACAAGATCACAACAAGGTAAATTGCGAGATCAAGAGCCCATCTTCTCATAGTAGGTAACTATTCAATAGTCTTACAACAGCAGGGTGGAAGCTGTCCTTGGCCCTGAGTGTGTGTTGTGTTCACTATATTGGGCATGCTAGGTTGACATCATAATATGCAACAACCCCAGAACATCCTTGGGTGTGTTATTTATTAACGTAAATGACACATTTCACCATATGTTTCAACGTGCATATGATAAATCTGAATCGGTATCTGGTTGTATGTACTTTCAGTCTTTTATGTCTCTGTCCGATAGGAGAGAAGAGAGAATGTCAAAGCTGGGCGGAATCTTTGATTATCCTTTACCAAGGCAGTGAGAAGTGTGAAAAGAGCTGCAGAGGGTTGTAAACTCAGCCAGCTCCACCATGGGCACAAGCCTCCCCAACATTCAGGATATCTTCAAATGGCGATGTCTCAAAAAGGAGGCATCCATCATTAGGGACACCCATCACCTACAACATGCCCTTTTCTCATTGCTATCATCAAGGCTGTGGTACAGGAGCCTGAAGACACTCATTCAATGTTTCAGTAACAGCTTCTAACCCTCCACCATCAGATTTCTGAATGGACAATGAACATGAACACGACCTCACTATTTTTTTCAAGCAACACACACAAGTTACTGGAGGAACACAGCAAGCCAGGCAACATCCATGGAAACAAATACAGTCGGCGTTTTTGGTCGAGACCCTTCAACAGAATTAGAGAAAAAAAGCTGAGGAGTAGACTTAAAAGGTGGGGGAGGGGAGAGAGAACCACCAGGTGATAGGTGAAACCTGGAGGGGGAGAGATGAAGTAAAGAGCTGGGGATGTGATTGGTGAAAGAGACAGAAGGCCATGGAGGAAAGAAAAAGGGGGGAGGAGCACCAGAGGGAGGCTACCCAAGGAATATAAGGTGTTGTTCCTCCAACCTAAGTTTGGCCTCATCACAACAGTGGAGGAGGCCATGGATGGACATACCGGAATGGGAAGTGGAATTAAAATGGGTGGCCACTGGGAGATCCGGCTTGTTCTGGCGGAAGGAGCTACTCTCACTATTTTTCCTTCTTTTTTCACTTTTTTTGCACTACTTAATGTAATTTTATATATATTTGTTATTAGAAATTACAGATTTTATTATGTATTGCAATGTATAACTGCTGCAAAGCAACACATTTCATGACATGCCAGTGCTATTAAACCTGATTCTGATTCTGAATGGGTTCTTTTCTGATTCTGATTCCATGGAGGGTGCCTGGTTTCTGTAGTGTGATGAGCTATGTCCACAACCCTCTGCAGTTTCTTCCATCTGGGCAGAGCAGTTGCTGTACCAAGCTATGATGCATTCAGATCGGATGCCTTCTTTAGTGGTTCGATTAAAAATTGGTGATGATCAACTGTAATGTGCCAAATTTCTTTATCCTAAGCATCGCTGCTGTATCTGCTTCCATACCACACCCCAGGTAACATCCGTCATCAGAGATCCTCACCATCCAGGTCATGCTCGCTTCTCACTGCTGCCATCAGGTAGAAGGTACAAGAGCCTCAGGACTCACACCACCAGGTTCAATAACAGTTACTACCCCACAGCCATCAGGCTCTTGAACAAAGTGGGATAACTACACACACTTGCCCATCCATTGAGATGTTCCCACAACCAATGATCTCACTTTAAGGACTCTTTGTTTCATTATCTCATGTTCTCATTATTTATCGCTATGTATTTATATTTGCATTTGCACAGTTTGTTGTCTTCTGTACTCTGGTTGATCTTTCATTGATCCTGTTATAGTAACTATTCTATAGATTAGCTGAGTATGCCCACAAGAACATGAATGTCAGGGTTGTACATGGTGATGTTATGTTCTCTGATAATAAAATTTACTTTGAACTTTGATTTTCTTTCAGGCATTTACAAGAAAAAGAAATAACATACATTTTTTACAATCAGCTATATAAAGACTGACAACCAATACACAAAAGTAGACAAAATGCAAATAAAAATAAAACTGAGAACCTCAAAGTTCAAAATAAATTTGTTATCAAAGTATGTACCTGTTAGCATATACTACTTTGGGTTTCATTTTCTTGCAGGCATTTAGAGGGAAAAATAGGAATACAGTAGAATTTACAATGAGTTATACATAAACAGACAAAAACTATCAAGCAACAAATGTGCAAAGAAATACAAACTGCAAATAAATAATAATACTGAGAACATGAGCTGTAAAGAGTCCTCGAAAGTGAACCTGTAGGTTTGTTCTGAGTAGAGGTGAGAAATTCTAAGAAATTAGAAAGAACTGTAGGATTGTTGAGGTGGCACAGTAGTGTAGTGGTTAGCACAATGCTTTACAGTACCTGCAACCTGGTTTCAATTCCTGTCGTTGTCTGTAGAGTTTTTATTTTCTCCCCGTAGCTGTGTGGGTTTCCTCCAGGTTCTCAAGTTCCCACCTGCTGTCCAAAGAGGTACCAGTTGGTAGGTTAATTGTAAATTGTCCCGTGATTAGGCTGGGATTTAATCGGGGGATTGCTTGGAGGCACGGCTCAAAGGGCTGGAAGGGCCTATGCTGCCTGTATCTCAATCAATAAGTAAGTTCTTGAAAGTAGGTCATACAATCAGTTCAGAATGACTGTGAATGAAATTTTCCTCACCGGTTCAGGAGTCTGGTGGTTGTATGGTAAAAATCATTCCTGAACTTGGCGTCATGGGACCTCAGACTCCTGTACCTCCTGCCTGATGGGTGTAACGAGAAGGGGCACGGCCAGACTAATGCTTTCTTGTGACTGTGCTCAGTGTTGGGGAGGACTTTGCCCGTGATGGACTGGGCTGTGTCTACCACTTTCTGAAGCCTTTTCCATTCCTGGACGTTGGAGTTTCCACACCAGTCCATTATGCAAGCAGTGCTCTTCCAACCCCCATCTCAACTGAACTTTACAGGCGTACTATTGAGAGTGTCCTGACAAGCTGCATCTCCAGCTGGTAGGAGAGCAGCAGAACATTGGACCAAAAGTCCTTCAAAGGACTGTGAGAATGGCTGACAGGATCATAGGGATCTCACTACCATCCATTGGGGACATTTATCAGCAGCATTGCATATGCAAGACCCTTAGTATTATCAAGGATTCTCCCCCCCCCCCCCAATCCATCTAGCATCTTCGATATTCTACCATCAGGCAGGAGACTCCTGAGCAGTCAGGATGGAAAACAGCTCTTCCCTTGGGCCATTAGGCTTCTGAACTCCCTGCAACGTCATATTGGACTGTCACTGGATAATGCAATATCAAATTTAAGCACCTTAATTTGTTTATCTATGCATAATTCATTGGTAGGTTTAATTCTTACTGTCTTAAGTTATTGTGTGTTATGTGTACTACTGTGCTTTTCATCCTTCTTGGAAAGAATTGTAAAGACTTATTGAAGTCTTTAGGTTGTAGAATCAGTTCACAGTGGAATTGAATGAAGTTATCCAAGCTGATTCAGGAGCCTGGTGGTTTTAAAATATCTAACCATTTCCTGAGTAAAGATTGGCTTTGTTTTGTCATGTGTACAGTACTTGAAATGTGCCATTTACGTCAATGACCAACACAGTCCAGAGTTGTGCTGGGGGCAAGCTGCAATTGTCACCATGCTTCTAGCGGTAAGATGGCAGTGTGTTCGCTCACAGCGCTTCTACGGGGTCAACCAGAGGTGTTACAGTCTTATTTTTAAACTTTTTTTTACGATCGCAAGACCCTTTCGGACATTAAGAACTTAAGACACTGCAGGTCTGCCCCCATCGGCGAGTTGCTCACTGGCAGAGAAACTGAAGGAGCTGGACTTGATGTAGATTGTTAGAGAGGCATTGGAGGAGTGGGTGCGCGAAGGCAGTGTGCAGGCTGACAGCAAGTGATCATCTCAGTCACTTTAGTCGTGATCGCAAGATCATGCTGGACGTTGTTAATGCAGAAGGCTGCACATCCGATTCACTCATTTATTGGCGGACGGCAGGGGAGCTGTGTGGCCTCGGTCATAGCAAGGACTAGGCCTTCATTCGTGGTGTCGCCTGTTTACAGCCACAGAGAGAGGGGAGCAGAGTCAGTACGCTCCACTGGAGGCGCGGCACCCAAGCTGAAGTCGATACTGCCCCTGGCGTTCGCACTGCCTAAGACAAGCTGTATTATGTTCAATTGCAGACCGCTGCAACTCAGGATTTTGGACTATATTTCTTTGTGTGACTGTATTTTACTGATATATGTGCCTTGTGCTGTGTGTGGCTGTCAGGACTGTTTTGCACCTTGGCCCCAGAGTAACATTGAACATAGCAATGGTGTATTTTTAATTATCTTGCTTCCACTGTGTTTTATTACGGGCCAAGGAGATCGGTGCAGATGGGCCTGTTCTTGTGCAGATATCTCACTGGCTGCTCTCTGCTGCTGTCACAGGGGCTGTACGAGCCTATTAACCCTGATCGAGACACATTGCCTGCCCTGAACCTGGGCGAGCCCAGACAGCTGGAGCAGGAGAAGGCGGTGCTAAGGAACCTCAATAATGTGATGGACCAGGCCAACTTCAACGAGCTGTCTGAGAAAACCATCCAGTACGCCATGCAGCACCATGACCCCGTCTTCAAGTCCCAGGTATGCTTGGACACTATGTGAACACACAGCCTTGCTCTCTGCCGACAGCCCTGTTCATTCCTCAACCACGGCCCTGCCCTCTCCACCTACTCTGCCTTGCTCTCTTCCCACAGCTCCTGTCAGTTACTAAACAATTATTACTGCCGCACTCTCTTCTCACAGCCCTGTTAGTCCCTACACTAATCCCACTGCCTCACACTCTCCCCACTGTCCTGTATCCATCCCCAAGCTAACCCCACAGCCCTGTATTAGTCTCAAAGCTAATCCTGCTACCCTCTCCCCCACAGCCCGGTGTCAGTCCCTAAACTAATCACACTGCCCCGCTCTCATCTCACAGTCCTGCATCAGTCCTCACACTGATCCCACTGCTTTGCTCTTTCCTGTAGCCTTGTGTCAGTCCACAAACTAATTCAATACCCTGCTGTCTCCCCTCAGCCTTGTGTCAGTTCCCAAACTAATCCCACAGCCCTTTATCAGTCCCCTCACTGATTCCACTGCCCTGTTCTCTCCCCACTGCCCTGTATCAATCCCTAAACTAATCACATTGCCCCATTCTTTCTCAACAGCCCTGTGTCAATCCCCAAACTAATCCCACTGTCTCTCTGCACGGTCTTGTATCAATCCCACACTAATTCCACTGCCCCTCTCTCTCCCCACAGCCCTATATCTATTTCCCCACTAAACCCACTACCCTCTTTTTCCCAACTGCCCTTTATCTTTCCTTGCACTAATCCCACTGCCCCCTATTGATCCCCAGGTTTAGCAACTTTCCCTCTCACCCTCTCCCCCTCTCTCACACACAGGTCAGTGTCAGGCTGGAGGACTATGAATACATAAAATTCTGGGCTCTGGGCCTGCGCAAGGGGGTGGTGCCGCAGGAGATGAAGCAGCTGAAGTCCTCGAGGTTGTTCTTCCGCCGCCAGGTCAAGCTGCCCCAGGACCGGTGAGTGCCAGCAACCTGGGGTCACTGATATCTATCACCCTGACGGGACGGTGGGAGGAGTCACAAGGTCATGCTGCATAGAAACAGGCCCTTCTGTCCAACCACAAGGTTCTTATCCAAATTGGTCGCATTACCAGCATTTTGCCTGTATCCCTCTAAGCCTTTCCTATCCATGGATCTGTCCAAGTGCTTCTGAAATTTTGGACCTCATATCTAAGAAATGACGTACTTGCTTTGGAGACGATGTAAAGGAGGTTCACGAGAATGATTTTCGAATGAGAGGGTTAACATAGCATTTGATGGCTCTGGGCCTGTACTTGCTGGAGTTCGGAAGAATGATGGGGATCTCATTGAAAGCTATCAAACACTGAAGGCCTAGATAGAGTATCTGTTTCAAAGGTTTCAAACATACATTTAATATCAAAGAAATAGTTACGTTTCAATGAGACAGGGAAGTTATGGTAGGGTACAGGAATTGTGGTGTACAAAGGCTGTAATAAATCTAGTCAAGAAGAAAAGAAAAGCTTACAAAAGGTTCAGAGAGCTAGGTGATGTTAGAGATCTAGAAGATTATAAGGCTAACAGGAAAGAGCTTAAAAAGGAAATTAGGAGAACCAGAAGGCGCCATGATAAGGCCTTGGCGTGTGGGATTAAGGAAAACTCCAAGGCATTCTACAAGCATGTGAAGAGCAGGAGGATAAGACGTGAAAGAATAGGACCTATCAAGTGTGACAGTGGAAAAGTGTGCATGAAACCAGAGGAAATAGCAGAGGTACTTAATGACTACTTTACTTCAGTATTCACTATGGAAAAGGATCTTGGTGATTGTAGTGCTGACTTGCAGCAGACTGAAAAGCTTGAGCATGTATATATTAAGAAAGAGGATGTGCTGGAGCGTTTGGAACGCATCAAGCTGGATAAGTCACCGGAACCGGATGAGATGTTCCCCAAGCTACTGTGGGAGGTGAGGGAGGAGATTGCTAAGCCTCTGGCAATGATCTTTGAATCATCAATGGGAGAGGTTCCGGAGGATTGGAGGATTGCTGATGTCATTCCTTTATTCAAGCGAGGGAGTAGAGATAGCCCAGGAAATTATAGACCATTGAGTCTTACTTCAGTGGTTGGTAAGTTGATGGAGAAGATCCTGAGAGGCAGGATTTATGAACATTTGGAGAGGTATAATATGATCAGGAATAGTCAGCATGGCTTTGTCAAGGGCAGGTCGTGCCTTACGAGCCTGATTGAATTTTTTGAGGATGTGACTAAACACATTGATGAAGGAAGAACAGTAGATGTAATGTATATGGAGTTCAGCAAGGCATTTAAAAGGTACCCCATGCAAGGCTTATTGAGAAAGTAAGGAGGCATGGGATCCAAGGGGACATTGCTTTGTGGGTCCAGAACTGGCTTGCCCACAGAAGGCAGAGTGGTTGTAGACGGGTCATATTCTGCATGGAAGTCGGTCACCAGTGGTGTGCCTCAGGGATCTGTTCTGGGACCCTTACTCTTTGTGATTTTTATAAATGACCTGGATGAGGAAGTGGAGTGATAGGTCAGTACGTTTGCTGATGACACAAAGTTTGGAAGTGTTGTAGATAGTGTGAAGGGCTGTCAGAGGTTACAGCGGGACATTGATAGGATGCAAAACAGGGCTGAGAAGTGGCAGATGGAGTTCAACCCAGATAAGTGTGAAGTGGTTCATTTTGGTAGGTCAAATATGATGGCAGAATATAGTGTTAATGGTAAGACTCTTGGCAGTGTGGAGGATCAGAGGGATCTTGGGGTCCGAGTCTATAGGACGCTCAAAGAAGGCATACGGTGTATTGGTCTTCATTAATTGTGGAATTGAATTTAGGAGCTGAGAGGTAATGTTGCAACTATATAGGACCCTGGTCAGACCACACTTAGAGTACTGTACTCAGTTCTGGTCGCCTCACTACAGGATGTGGAAGCCATAGAAAGCGTTCAGAGGAGATTTACAAGGATGTTGCCCAGATTGGGGAGCATGCCTTATGAAAACAGATTGAGTTAACTCGACCTTTTCTCCTTGGAGCGACAGAGCATGAGAGGTGACCTGATAGAGGTGTACAAGATGATGAGAGGCATTGATCATGTGGATAGTCACAGGCTTTTTCCCAGGGTCTTTTAAGAGACTTTTGGATAGGTACACGGAGCTTAGAAAAATAGAGGGCAATGGGTAAGCCCAGTAATTTCTAAGGTAGGGATATGTTCGGCACAACTTTGAGGGCCGAAGGGCCTGTATTGTACTGTAGGTTTTCTATGTTTTTATGTAATATACATCCTGAAATGCTTTTCCTTCGCAGCCATCCAGGAAAACAGAGGAGTGCCCCCCAAAGAATGTTAAATGTTAGAACCCCAAAGTTCCCCCCAGCTCCCCTCCCTCCCACGCATAAGCAGCCAGAAGCAATGGTCCCCCTTGCCCCCACCAACAAAATAAAAACATCAGCACCCACCATCGAGCAATGAGGTGTGGAGCAAAGCAACAGCAAAGGCACAAACTTGCAGTACCCCAAAGACTACTTGCTCACTCAGTACTCGACATACCACAGGCACGTGGTCTCTCTCTTTCTCTCTCTCTCTCTCCCTCTCTCCCCTCCCTCCCTCCTTCCCTCTCTCCCCTCCCTCTCTCTCCCCCCCTCCCTAATAAAGGAGAAAGAGGTGTCTCTGTGTGGTGAAGATATTTTCTATAGTGAGGGAACAAGAGGGCACATCAACAGAATAGAAAGATGTCCTTTTAGAAGAGAGATGAGGAGGAATTTCTTCAGCCAGAGGGTAGTGAATCCGTGGAATTCATTGCCAAGTACAGATGTGGAGGCCAAGTCATTGGATATATTTAAAGCGTAGGTTGATAGTTCCTTGATTAGTCTGGGCATCAAAGGTTATGGGATGAAGGCAGGATAACGGAGTTGAGAGGGATTATAAATCTGCTCTGACTGAATGGCAGAGCAGACTCAATAGGCCATTGTGCTCCTATGTCTTATGGTCTTATAATCTAAAAGATACTGTCACACCTGCCTAAATCATTTCCTCTGTTAGTTTGTTCCATGTACAGAGCAACCTCTAGATGAAATGTTTGTCTTAGGCTTCTGTTGAATCTCACCCCTCTCTTCTTGCCACAGCATGTAAACTGGACCTTAGGTCCTTTGGCCCAACTGGTCCAAACTGAGCAATGTCCCAATTCAACTCAGTCCCATTTGTTGGTGTTTGGCCTGTGTATCCCTTTAAGCTTTACATATCAGTGGACCCATCCAAGTGTTCCTTAATTTATACTATTGTACCTGCCTCAACCACTTACTCTGTCAACTTGTTCCGTATACTGACCACATTTGTCATGGAAGAAGTTGCACCTCAGATTCCTGTTAAATCTGTCCCTTGCACACGGGCCCTTCGCCCAACTGGTCTTTGCCAACCAAGATACCCAACAATGCTAGTCCTATCTGTGGCCTGTATATCTCTCAAACTTTCACGTACATGGACCCATCCAAATGCTTAAATTATGCTATTCTCCCTGCCTCCACTGCCTCCTATGTCAGTTTGTTCGATATATTGACAACCACTAGGTGAAAGTGTTGCCCTTCAGGTTCCTTTTAAGTCTCTATCCTTTCTTTGTGTTGTGCAACACAGAGGTTAGGAACCTTAATTCCCCAAAGCCTCTCCACCATCTAAAGGCTCAAAGATGGAGTCATAAAGCAAAACAGCATGAATACAGGTCCCAGTGCCCACCAATCTGGTCCCAAATTCCTATATCCATCCAAGCCCTGCCCCTTCACAAACCTATCAAAGTGCTTCTTAAATGTACCTACCTTGACCTCTACCTGCGGCAGCTTGTTACATGTTCTCTCCATGCTCTGTAGTGATGCATTTTGGCAAGTCAAGCCAGTATAGGATGAATACTATGAATTGTACGGTACTCAGAAGTGTCATGGAAAGACAGACAGAGGGCATACAGTGATGTGAGAATGTTTATGAACCTGCAGAATTTTCTCTATTTCTGTTTAAGTATGACCAAAAATGTGATCAGATCTTCACATCTCCTAAAACAAGATAAAGAAAACCCAATTAATAAATAACACCCAAACGTTATACTTGTTCATTTATTTATTGAGAAAAATGATCCAATATTACATGTATTTGTTGGAAAAAGTATGTGAGCCCTTGGGTAATGCCTTCTACAAAAGCTATTTGGAGTCAGGTGTTCCAATCAATGAGATGAGATTGGAGGTGTGGGTTGTAAAGGTGCCCTACCCTATAAAAAAGACACACAAGTCAAGTTACTGACAGAACCTGCTCTTCTCAAGAAAGATCTCTTTATGTGCACCATGCCTTGTTGAAAACAACTTTCAGAGGACCTTAGAAGAATTGTAGAGATGCATGAAGCTGGAAAAGGCTACAAAAGCATTTCTAAGGACCTGAGTGTTCATCAGTCCACAGTAAGAGAAATTGTGTACAGATGAAGGAAAGTCAGTATTATTGCTACTCTCCCTAGGAGTTTGCATCCCGCAAACATCACACTAAGAACACAATGTGCAATGCTGACGGAAGTGAGATGGAACCCTCAGTTAATGGTAGGGGCCCATGGCATAAAAAGGTTGGGAATCCTTGGCAAAGGGTTTCTTGAAATAGTGAGAGGCAGAGATAAGGTGCAAAGCAACAAGATTCATAATTCAATTTTATTTCATACTGTGCATCAAAACACAGTAAAACAGGGAGTCCAAAAGTAAGGGGTATCGAACAAAGGTCAGTGAGGAAGGATTTGAAAGGGACCTGAGGGGTAATTTTTCTTGTGTACCCTGTACTCAGTGCCCTGACTGATGAAATTTGCCTTTTTATCATCTACCTGCCGACCTCTAATGCTGCTTTCAGCGAACTACAGTGCTAGAAAGTTTCTGAACCTTTTAGAATTTTCTCTATTTATGCATAAGTGTACAAGATGATGAGAGGCATTGATCGTGTGGATAGTCACAGGCTTTTTCCCAGGGCTGAAATGGTTGCTACAAGAAGACACAGGCTTAAGGTGCTGGGGAGTAGGTACAGAGGAGATGTCAGGGGTAAGTTTTTTACTCAGAGTGGTGAATGCGTGGAATGGGCTGCCGGCAACGGTGGTGGAGGCGGAAACGATAGGGTCTTTTAAGAGGCTTTTAGATAGGTACATGGAGCTTAGTAAAATAGAGGGCTAAAGGTAAGCCTAGTAATTTCTAAGATAGCGACGTGTTTGGCGCAACTTTGTGGGCCAAAGGGCCTATATTGTGCTGTAGGTTTTCTATTTTTCTATGTTTCTAAATGTGACCTAAAATGTGATCAGATCTTCACATAAGTCCTAAAACTAAGAGAACCTAATTAAATAAATAACACAAAACATTATACTTGCTCATTTATTTGTTGAGAAAAATGATCTAATATTATGTGTATTTGTTGGAAAAAGTATGTGCACCTTTGCTTTCAGTAACTAGTGTGACCCCCCCTCCTTGCACTGCAATAACTTAAACTAAACATTTCCAGTAACTGTTGATCAGTCCTGCACATCAGCTTGGAGGAATTTTAGGCCATTCGTCCTTCCAAAATTGCTTCAATTCTGGGATGTTGGTGGACTCCCTTGCATGAACTATTTGCTTCTGGTCCTTCCGTAATACTTCTGGAGGATTAAGATCAGGACTTTAACAAGGACATTCCAAAACACTAATTTTCTACTTTTAAAACTATTCTGTTGTTGATTTACAATTGTCTTTCGGATCTTTGTCTTGTTGCATTATTCAACTTTACTTTACTTTATTGTCACCAAACAATTGATACTAGAGCATACAATCATCACAGCAATATTTGATTCTGCGCTTCGTGCTCCCTGGAGTACAAATCGAAGTAAATATAATAAAAATTTAAATTATAAAACATAATTAGAAAACAGAAAAGGGAAAGTAAGGTAGTGCAAGTCAGGTCTGGATATTTGGAAGGTACGGCCCAGATCCGGGTCAGGATCCATTCAGCAGTCTTATCACAGTTGGAAAGAAGCTGTTCCCAAATCTGGTCGTATGAATCTTCAAACTCCTGAACCTTCTCCCGGAGGGAAGAGGGACAAAAGTGTGTTGGCTGGGTGGGTCGTGTCTTTGATTATCCTGGCAACACAGTGTGCAGTGTAAAGTGAGTCCAAGGATGGAAGATTGGTTTGTGTGATGTGCTGGGCTATGTTCATGATCTTCTGCAGCTTCTTCCGGTCTTGGACAGGACAACTTCCATACCAGGTTGTGATGCACCCTAGAAGAATGCTTTCTACGGTGCATCTATAAAAATTAAGCTTCAGGTGACGGACTGCTACCCTGATATTCTCATGTAAAATGTCTTGATACAATTATAAATTCCTTGTTCCTTCAACGACTTCAAGCTACCCAGGCCTGAGGCAGCAAAGCATCCTCAAACCATTATGCTCCTTCCACCATGCTCCACAGTTGGGATGATGTTTTGATGTTGGTGTGCAGTGCCATTTTCCCTCCAAACATAGCACTGTGCATTTCTGCCTAAATATTCAACTCTCTTCTCATCTGTCCACAGTGCATTGTCCCAGAAGCATTGTAGAACACACAAGTGGTCTGTTGCAAACTTGAGATGTGCAGCAATGTTTTTTTTCAGGGGAGCAGTGGTTTCCTCTGTGGTATCCTCCCAAGACTTTATGGTTTTTCTTATCGTTGACACATAAACAGAGACTTTAGCAAGTTCTAGAGATTTTCTGCAGATCTTTTGCTGTTACCCTTGGGTTCTTTCTCACTTCTGTCAACATTGTACAATGTGTTCTAGGTGTGATGTTTGCAGGAAGCACTCTCCTAGGGAGAGTAGCAATAATACTGACTTTCCTCCATCTGTACACAATTTCTCTTACTATGGACTGATGCCAAGATTCAAGTCTTTAGAAATGCTTTTGTAGCCTTTTCTAGCTTCATGCATCTCTACAATTTTTCTAAGGTCCTCTGAAAGTTGTTTTCATCAAGGCATGGTGCACATAAAGAGATCTTTCTTGAGAAGAGCAGGTTCTGTCAGTAACTTGACTTGTGTGTCTCTTTTATAGGGTAGGGCACCTTTACAACCCACACTTCCAATCTCATCTTATTGATTGGGACACCTGACTCCAAATAACTTTTGTAGAAGGCATTACCTAAGGGCTCACATACATTTTCCAATAAATACATATAATACTGGATCATTTTCTCAATAAATAAATGAACAAATATAATGCTTTAGGATTTACGTGAGGATCTGATTGCATTTTAGGTCATATTTATGCAGAAATAGAGAACATTCTAAAGGGTTCAGAAACTTTCTACACCACTGTAGTTCACTGAAAGCAGTGTTAGAGGTGGGCAGGTTGGTGAAAAAATGGCAGCTTTCATCAGTCAGAGCACTGAGTACAGGAGACACGAGAGAAGTTACTGCTCAAGTCCTTTCCAAATCTTTTCTCTCCCACCCTAATTCTATATCCCTTATTTTCGGTCTCCCTATTTCACTGTATGTTTTGATGTACACGTGTGAAATAAAACTGAATCATTAATCTTGTTGCTTTGTGCCTTATCTCTGCCTCTCACCATTTTAAGAAACCCTTTACCAAGGTTTCCCAACTTTTTTATGCCATGGCCCCCTACCATTAACCAAGGGTTCCATGGACGCCAGGTTGGGAACCCCTGTACTATACAATCCCCCAACCCTCATTCTCTATGTTCTCGGCTATAAGGACCTAACCTAGCCAACTGTTCCCTATAACTTAGGCCTTCTAATCCAGGCAACATCCACTAAGATATTTTTTTCTACTCTCTTTCCAGCTTAACTACATCTTTCCGAATCAGGGTGGCCAAAACTGTACACAATGCTCCATGCATTTTCATCAACAACATGTACAATCGCAACATAATGTCCCTAGTCCTAAACTCAATCAACAGTCACAAAATGTTAGAGGTCAGGCAGTATTTCCCTCCATAGATTCTGCCTGACATGCTGAATTCCTTAAGCATTTGGTTTCTGTTGCTCAAGGTTTCTATCTGTAGAATGTTTGGTGACTCCTGCCCTCAGTGCCCTGACTGATGAAAGCTGTCTATTTCACCACCCTGTCCACCTCATATATTGCTTTCAGCAAATTATGCCCTTTGTCCATCAGTTCCATTACAGTCCCTAGTGCCCTACAATTCATAGTATGAGTTGCAAGAAAAAGGTTTATGAATCCTTTGCAATTACCTCTTTTTCTGCATTAATTACTCATAAAATGTGTAGCGGATCTTCAACTCAGTCACAATAATATACAAACACAATCTGCCTGAACAAATAACACAAACAATTCTACTTTTCATATCTTTATTGAACATATTGTGGAAAAAGTTTGTGAACCCTTGTATTTAAAAACTGGTAGAACCTCCTTTAGCAGCAGTAACTTCCACCAAACATTTCCTGTAACTGCTGATTCTGATTGTGACTTGACCATTCCACAACACAAATTTTCTTTTTAAACCATTCTGTCACTGATTTATTCTTGTGTTTCAGATCATTGTCTTGTTGCATCACCCAACTTCTATTAAGCTACAGGTGATGGACTGATACCCTGACATTCAACAGTTAAGTGTCTTGATACATTTTGAATTCATTGTTCCCTCAATGATTGCAAGCTGTCCAGACCCTGAGGCAGTAAAGCAGCCCTAGACCACAATGCTGCTTCCACCACACTTCACAGTTGGGATGAGGTTTTGGTGTTGGTTTACAGTGCCTTTTCTCCCACACAGAGCGGTGTGCATTTCTGCCAAAAAATTCAACTTTTGTCTCATCTGTCCCAGAAGCATTGTGGAGAATCCAGATGGTCTTTTGCAAACTTGAGATATGTAACATTGTTTTTTTTGGAGAGCAGTGGTTTTCTCCATAGTGTCCTTCCATGAACAACATTCTTGTTCACTGTTTTTCTTATAGTGACTACATGAAGAGAGACAACAAATTCTAGGGATTTCTGCAGGTCTTTTGCTGTAACCCTTGGGTTCTTTCTTGCCTCCTTCAGGAGCATGTTGTGCTCCTGGTGTGGTCTTTGCAGGACGCCCATTCCTAGGGAGAGCAGCAACAGTACTGAATTTCCTTCATTTGTAGACAATTTCTCTTACTGTGAACTGATGATTATTCAGCACTATAGGAGTGCTTTTGTAGCCTTTTCCAGCTTGATGCATCTCTACAATTTTTGTCCTAAAGTCCTCTGAAAGTTGCTTTAATTGAGGCATTGTGCCTGTAAGCAGATCTTTATGAGAAGAGCAGACTCTATCAGTAACCTGACTTTGCGTGTCTTTTTTTTATATAGGGCTGGGCACCTCACAACCGACACTTCCAGTCTCATCTCATTGACTGAAATACCTGACTCCTAATAGTATTTGTAGAAGTCATAACTCCATAGGTTCACTTACTTTTTTGAACCTAGAATGTGATTATTTAAATGGTGTACTCTGTATTGATGAGAAGTACAATTGTTTGTGTGTTAGAGTTTAGGCAGATTGGGTTTGTCTGTAATTGTGACATGGTTGAAGATCTGACCACAGTTTATGAGAAATCAATGCAGAAAACCAGGTAATTACAAAGGATTCACAAACTTTTTCTTGTAACTTATGTCTTGTGTCTCCTGCATTCAGCGCCCTGACTGATGAAAGTTGTCTTTTTCACCACCCGTCCACCTCATATGCTGCTTTCAGCAAATTATGCCCTCTCTCCAACCGTCCTGTTACACTCCCCAGTGCCCTACAATTCATAGTATGTCCTAGTTTCCAAAAGCCTTCATCTCAAACTCAAAAATGCAAAGTAATTTATTATCAAAGTATATTGTCACAATATACTACCCTGAGAGTCATTTTCCTGTGGGCTTTCAGAGTAGAAACACAATAAAATCAATGAAAAACCACACACAATGTGATAGACCAACAACCAATGTGAAAAAGACAACAAACTGTGCAAATGCAAAAAGGAAAAAAAGCAAACAAAATAATAAATATCAAGAACATTAGAGGAAGAGTCCTTGAAAGTGAGTCCATAGGTTGTGGGAACAGTTCAGTGATGGGGCAAGTGAAGTTATCCCCTCTGGTTCAAGAGCCTAATGGTTGAGGGTTGATAGCTGATTGCTTAACCATATTGAAATCCATTTGCCGCTCCTCAGACCATTTCCCTAACCGATCAAGATCCCATTGTAAGCTATAATAATGTTTCTTGCTATCAACACTGTCATCTGCAAACTTACTATATGTTGTGTATTGTCATCCAAATCATTAATGTACACTCAATGGCTACTTTATTATGTACAGAGTTATGTTCATGGTCTTCTGCTGCTGTAGCCCATCCATTTCAAGGTTCAATGTGTTATGCTTTCTGCACACCATGGTGTAATGCAAGGTCATTTGAGTTACTGTCACCGTCCTGTCAGCTTGAACCTGTCTGGTCGTTCTTCTCTGATCTCTCTCATTGACAAAGCATTTTTGCCCACAGAACTGCCGCTCACTGGATTTTATTTTTTGTTTTTCGCACTATTCTTTGTAAACTCTAGAGACTGTTGCACAATCAGTACAATCTGTGCAGATTGGTGATATTATCTCCTCCTCGCTGACTCAATACTGGCGCTTCTCTGGGTGTGTGCTTAGCCCACTACTCTATTCCTTCTATACCTATGACTGTATGGTTAGGTATAGCTCAAATACAATCTATGAATTTGCTGATGATACAACCTTTGAAGATAGGGTTTCAGATGGAGATGATAGGGCGTACAGGAGCCTGATGAATGGTGTCATAGCAACAACCTTGCATTCAGTGTCAGGAAATGAAAGAGCTGATTGTGGACCTCAAAAAGGGTAAGATAAGGAAACATGAACCAATCCTCATAGAGGGATCAGCAGTGGAGGGAGAGTAGTTTCAAGTTCCTGGGTGTCAGGATCTCTATCATCATGTTTTGCGTTGTACAGCTGCTGCTAAGTTAGCAGATTTCATATCACATGCTGGTGATAATACTTCGGATTCTGTTGTGTGTGAAAATCCCAGGAGATCAGCAGTTTTTGAGACACCCAAACCACTCTATCTAGCAGCAACAATATTCCCATGCTTCTAAAGTCACTTAGATCACATTTCTTCCCATCCTGATGTTTAGTCTGAACAGCTGAACCTCTTGATCATGCTTTTATGCACTGAATTGCTGCCACACAATTAGCTGATTAGATATTTGCATTAACAAGCAGGTGTACCTAATAAAGTGGCCACTGAGTGTATATTCTCATCTAAATCATTACTATAGAGATAACAAATAACAAAGGTCCAGCACTGATCCCTAGGAGGCACTGCTATTCATAGAAGTCCAGTCTGAGAAGCAACCATCAGAACCAGGCTTATTTGGCAGGAAATTTGTTGTTTTGTAGCAGCAGTACAGTGCAAGAAATAAAAATTACTGTAAGTTGTAATAACTAAATAGGGAAAAAGAAGTAGAGCGAGGTAGAGTTCATTGGTTAAAGGACTGTTCAGAAATTTGATGGCATTGGGGAAGATGCTATTCGTAGAACATTGAGTGGTTCTTCAGGCTCCTGCATCTCCTTCCCGATGGTAGTAATGAGAATAGGGCATGCCCCAGATAATGAGGCTCGTCAGTGATGGATGCCGTCTTCTTGAGGCAATGCCTCTTGAAGATGTCATCGATGGTGGGAAGTGTTGTGCCATAATGGAGCTGGTCACCTCTGCAGCCTCTTTCCGTCCAGTGCATTGTAGCCTTCATAAGGCATAGGTACAGAAGTAGGCCATTCAGTTCGTCGAATTTTCTTCGCCATTCCTTCATGGGTGATTTAATATTCCTCTCAACCCCATTCTCCTGCCTTCTCCTCATGACCTTTGATGCCCTTACTAATCAAGAACCTATTAAACCTACTTTAAATATACCTAATGTCTTGGTTTCCACAGCCAGCTATGGCCATGAATTCTATAGATACCACCTTCTGGCTAAAGAAATTTCTCCTCATCTTTGTTTTAAAGGAATTTCCCTGTATTCTGCATTCCAGGCCTTGGTATGACCAGTATCTGTTTCCTACCATCCTGCCAATTTTGTATCCAACTTGCTGACTCACCCTATATGCATGAAATCAGACTACATGTAAAACCTTATTTAAAAAAAGCCATACTTAAATCCACATATACTACATCTGCCACCCTCCCCTGGTTAACCTTCTTCATCGGTTCATCAAGGTATTCAATCAAATTTGTACGACATCTCCCAGGCATGAGTCTTGCTGGCTACCCCAAATCAACTCCAGCCTTTCCAAATGTAAGTACTGCATATCATCTCTCAGAATACTTTACAGCAACTCACCTGCCGTAGACAGTAGGCTGTCGGGCCTATAATTACCAGGTCTTTCTCTACTGCCCTTTTTAGTTAAAGGCACAATATTTTATATCCTCCAGTCCTCACTAGAGAATAGAAATGTTTCAATTATCTTAGCAAGGGTCTCTATAATTAGGCTATTTTCTAAATGGTGAGAGAATACAAAACCAGAGGTGGAAAGGGACTTGGGAATCCTAGTGCAGGATTCCTAGATGTTAGATTGAGTCAGTGGTGATGACGGCAAATGCAGTATTAGCATTCATTTCAGGAGGACTGGAATATAAGAGCAAGAATATAATGTTGAAGCTTTAAAAGGCAATGGTGCGGCCTCACTTGAAGTATTGTGAGCAGTTCTGGGCTCTTACCTAAGAAGGGATGTGCTGACATTGGAGAGGGTTCACAAAAATGGTTCCAGGATTGAAAGGCTTATCATATGAGGAGCGTTTGATGGCTCTGGGCCTGTACTCACTGAAACTCAGAATGAGGGGGATCTCATTGAAACCTATTGAATATTGAACGAGTGGATGTGGAGAGGATGTTTCCAATGGTAGGGGAACCTAAGACCAGTGGACACAGCCTCAGAATAGAGCAACATCCATTTCAAATGGAGATGAGAAAGAACTTCTTTAGCTAGAGAGCGGTGAATCTGTGTAATTGATTGCCACATGCGGCTGTGGGGG
This sequence comes from Hemitrygon akajei, assembly GCF_048418815.1. NCBI lineage: Eukaryota > Metazoa > Chordata > Chondrichthyes > Myliobatiformes > Dasyatidae > Hemitrygon > Hemitrygon akajei. Next base: position 21,474,125 of record NC_133147.1, on the reverse strand, counting down.
CCAAGACATTGGGTATATTTAAAGCACATTTTGATAGATATTTGAGTAGTCAGGACATGAAGGAATATGGGGAGAAGGCAGGAGATTGTGGCTGAAAGGGAAATGGATCAGTCATGATGAAATAGTGGAGCAGACTTGCAAAGGAGAGATAGTCACTGACAACTCTCCTCTCCTTTCAGATTCCTTCTTTTCCTGCCCTTTACCTTTTTCACCCACCTGGCTTCACTTATCACCTTCCTCTACCTCGCCTTTTTATTCTGGCATCTTACCCCTTTCCAGTCCTGAAGAAGGGTCTCAACCCAAAATGTCGACTGTTTATTCATTTTCATAAATACTGCTTGACCTGCTGAGTTCCTCCAGTATTTTTTGTTTCCTGCACTGAGAATGCTGCCCATTCTCCAGCGGCTCCACACATAGAATTCTGTCTTGGTTTTTTAAGGGGTCTTATTCTCTCATTATTTACTTATTTTCCTTTAACATACATAAAAGAAATTTTCTTGGTAGTCTGCTCAATTTTCTCTGACTAAGCCATATCTGTCCCATTGGCCCAACTCGTTCATGCCAACTGTGCTATCCAGCTGCCCATTTTTGCCGCGCAGCCCGCCAGCTCTCTCCTATTCATCTACTTATCTCAGTGACTTTTAAACGTTGCTAATGTGCCTGCAGGGTGGCGAGTGGAGATACATCTCTACCAAAGGAGGTGTAAGGCTCGCCTTCCCAATGCTAGCCTGCAAGTCACCTGCTTAGCACCCCACTCCAGTCAGGGTCATGTGAAGCCATGGAAGCAGGTGGTGGATGGTCGTATGAGCAGCCGGTGCATATCATACGATAGCCAGTGGTCCTGGCTATGCGACCACTGACACCAGACAGACAATCTCTGAAGAGTATCAGTAATGGCTGGGGTTCCCATCTTGTAAAGATGCTGCCCAGATGAGGGCAATGGCAAACAACTTCTGTAGAAAAGTTTGTCAAGAACAATCATGCTCTTGGAAAAGCCACCTGTGGCAATGAAGTCCACAGATTCACCATTCTCTGACTAAAGAAATTCCTCCTCATCTAGCAGCTCATTCCAGCTATGCACCATCATTTCCATGAGGAAGCTCCCCCTGACATCCCTTTTAAATCTCTCACCTCTGATCTTAAGACTGCACCCCCTTTCTTTTAGCAATCCCCTCCCTGGAAAAAGAATGTGTACCTTCACCCTGTCTGTGCCCCTCATGATTATATCCTACCTTCCAGGGAATTAAGTCCTCGTCTATGCAACCACTCTTTGTAACTCAGCCTCACACCACCCCCCACCCCCAAGTCTAGGCAACATCCTGGTGATTCTTTTTCCACCTGTTCTGTTTTAAAACCATCTTTCCTATATCAGGATGACAAAACTGTACACGACACTGTAAGTGCGCTCTCAACTATATCTTCTATGACTGCATCATAACTTTCTTACTCCTGTGTTCAATGCCACCCTTGACCTGTGATCCATTTTTCATGTGAGCAGGGAGGCCACCTTAGACCCAGTGTCCTTGTTTAATTGGGTAGCCACCTTCATCCTAGGATTGATGTTTAATGTGGGCAGTGAGACAACCCTTCAAAGGTTTCAAAGGTACATTTAATGTTAGAGAAATGTATACGATATACATCCTGAAATGCTTTTTCTTCGCAACCATCCAGGAAAACAGAGGAGAGCTCCCAAAGAATTTAATGACAGTTAAATGCTAGAACCCCAAAGTCTCCCCCAAAGCTCTCCCCTCCCACTAAGCAGCAGCAAAGCAACGATTCCCCCCCCACTCCTCTACCAGCAAATTGAGGATGTGTGTTTGATGTGGGCAAGGAAGACATCTACAGTCCAGGATCCAGGGTTGATGTGGGCACTGAGGCCACCCATTGTACGTGTCCACGTTTGATGTGACTGGGGAGGGCATTGCTTAGCGGCATGGTAGCATAGTGGTTAACACAATGCTTTACAGTTCTACCAACCTGGGTTCAAATCCCGCAGCTGTCAGCAAGGAGTTTGTCCGTTCTCCCTGTTACCACATGGTTTTCCTCTGGGTACTCCAATTTCCTCCCACAGTCCAAAGATGTACCGGATGGTAGGTTAATTGGTCACAGTAAATTGTTCCAAGATTAGGCTAGGATTAACTCAGAAGTTACTGGATGGCATGGCTCAAAGGGCCGAAAGGGCCTATTCCACGCTGTATGTCAATAAATAAATAGGTGGGATCGATGTTTGATGTGGGCAGGGAAGACATCACTCACCTGTGATCCATGTACAACGTGGACAGAGTCACCAGTCTTGTCCCAGGGTCTATGTTTCATGTGAGCAGTGTGGCCACCATTGACCGAAGATCTATGTCTGATGTGGGCAGGGAGACTAACCTTGACCTGGGATCCATGATTGATAAGGGCAGACCAGCCTAACTCCAGATCTCCTTCCTCCTCCTCCTTGCCAGAAGCTACTGCAAGCGTGTGATTGTGGCGGCCCGTGAGCGGGAGGGAAGGTTGGTCCTCCGGTCGTTCAAGGACATCCCACTGGAGAATCTGGAGCACCTGCTGCCCTCGGCACAGCCGCGTGTGGGCCTGCCAGGCCGGACCTCCCTCTACCTCAGCCTGGCAGCAGGCGGGGCTGTCCTCTTCGCCAACCTGACCGTGCTGGGCCTGTATGGACTGCGGCTCAATTTTGCCCTGTTGCTGGTCCTCTTTGGAGCGCTGATGGCTGGCAGACTGCGACGCCTGTCTCGGGTGCAGCGGGAGAGGGCGGCACTAGCCCACGCCCTCGTGCTGGCCAGCCGCTGCACCTCCGGCAACGGAGAGCTCCTGGCAGCTCTGGCCCGACGGGCCCAGCAGGAGCAGGTCAAGGAACTGATGCTCGCCCATGCCTTCCAGCTCCTCCTTCTACACCAACACCGTGAGCAGGGAGGCCCCAGCAGCGTCACATACACCGGTGAGTCCCATCCACTTTTAGGTTACCTACTGGCACAGGGCTGCATTTGTCACCGCGGGTGTTTTTGGTGTAGAGAGTTCGGGCATCTTCATGCCAGGATCCATGTTTAATGTGGGCACAGAGGTTTTCAAGAGGACCACTACCTTGTAGGGTTTGGAGGCTTGTGTACCTCAATGATCTGGAGAACTATGTTGGCTGAAGTCATGGTCTTGTGCTTTGGCTCTTGGTAAAATCACCCATGCCAAACTGTTTGGCATGGGTGATTTTACCAAGAGCCAAAGCACAAGACCCTGACCAGACTAAGAGTTGTTCACCAGTCCTCCAGGTTTGGGGGTTCAGCTCAAGGCTAACAACTTTGGTCAAAAAATAATTGTTATGGAAACAGCAATGGAGGTTGTGGTCCTCTTGGAGGCCTCTTTTGTGCGACTGAGGACCCTGAACCACACCTGGGGCACAGTAAAAAAGATGGCCAAGGACAGACAGAGATATTCATGGCTGCCCTAAGCACTAGCAGCTTAATGGGCAGTAAGCAAGTACAGAGGCTTTTGCTCACCTTGCAGCTGTTTCATGTGACAAGGAGGGCAAGTGCAACGAGATCCTTATGGTTTAATGTGGACAGGGTGGGCATTTTTGATCTTGAGTCCATTTTTGGCAAGGGTACGGAGGCCATGTTCAGCCTGGGAAGATATAGACAGGAAGGCCATTTCTCACTCAGGATACATGTTTCTTTTCAAATCTTTTTATGATTATTGTTCAAAAATAAAACAGGTACATTGATGTAACAACACTTACAATGCCTCAAAAAAAAAGAAATTATCTTAAAGATTGAAAATTTTTGTGAATTAAAAAAAAACCATACTAAGCAAGAAAAAACCCATTGGGGGTACAATCCCGGAACCATGCGTCATACAGAAAGCTTCTAAAAATAAACATCAAACCGCCAACAAGAAAGAAAGATATTTCAGAAAAAAAATGTACACTTAGATCATGGAGGAAATCTATCAGTTAACTGAAATGATAATAATCAGCAAGTGAGCCCCATCTCTTCTCAAAATCAAATAAAGGTTCAAAGGTTCAACTTCTAATTTTCTCCAAGCTAAGACACAGCATCACTTGAGAGACCCATTGTGATAAAGTAGGAGCTGATATATCCTTCCATTTCAACAAGATGGCCCTCCTAGCTATCAATGTAACAAACACAATAACATGTTGGTCAGACACAGAAATACCATGGATATTTTGAGGAATTATTCCAAAAAGCACAGTCAATTTATTAGGTTGTAAGTTGATCCTGAGTGCTTTAGAAATTGTCGAATTCTAAAACTCTTTTAATATAGAATATGACCAGAACATATGTGTCAGTGTAGCTATCTCAGTTTTACATCTATCACAATACTTGTCAACATTGGGAAATATTTTAGAAAGTCTCTCCTTCATCAAATGATAACGATATACAATTTTAAATTGAATCAGTGTATGACTAGCACAAATCGAAGAAGAGTTAACCAGCTTCAGAATCCGTGTCCAATCCTCCCATATAAAAGTCAATGGGGCACAGTAGAAAAGATGGCCAAGGACAGACAGAGATATTCATGGCTGCCCTAATTATGCACCAGCAGCTTAATGGGCAGTAAGCAAGTACAGAGGCTTTTGCTCACCTTGGAGCTGTTTCATGTGGCAAGGAGGGCAGGTGCAATGAGATCCTTATGGTTTAACGTGGACAGGGTGGGCATTTTTGATCTTGAGGCCATTTTTGGCAAGGGTACGGAGGCCATGTTCAGCCTGGGAAGATGTAGACAGGAAGGCCATTTCTCACACAGGATACATGTTTGATGTGGGCCGAGAGGCCACCCTTGGACTGGGATCCATGTTTGATGTGGAGCAGGAAGGCCACTCTTGGACTGGGATCCATGTTTGATGTGGAGCAGGGAAGGCATCCTTGACTTGAGATCCATGTTTAATGTGAGAAGGGACACTTTTGCTTGCCTGGGAGTCATGTTTCACATGGGCAGGAGGGCGTCCTTGCCCTGGGAACCATGTTTAATGTGAGCGGGGAGGCCATTTCTCACCTGGGATCCATGTTTGATGTGGTCAGGGAAAGCATGTGCAGCCTGAGATCCATATGGTTTAGTGTGGGCATCTTTGATCTCAACCCTGATTATCATCACACATACCGAGGTACAACAATAAACTTTGTTTTGCATGCAATTTGTACAGATCACTTCATCACATGAGTACGTCAAGGGAAAAGCAATAACAGAGTGCAGAAAAAAAGTGTTTACAGTTACAGACAGCAAGAGGCATAGATAAGGTAGAATGTCTTTCTCTCTAGGATGTGAACTTATCAAGTGCCAAAGGGCAGAGCTTTTAGGGCAAGGGTGGTGCAAGTTTAGAGCTTCTGATTCATACAGCACGGAAACAGACCCTTCAGCCAATCTAGTGAATACTGGCCTGGTTTTCTACCTTGTCCCCTCCATACCCTTCTCATCCATGTACCTATCCAAACTTGTTTTAAATGTTACCATTGAACCCACATCCACCACTTTGCTGCTTGCTCATTCTACACAGCACACCCTCTGAGTGAAGAAGCCCTCTCTCAGGGGCCCCTTAAATATTTCACCTTTCACCCTAAATCTGTGACTTCTAGTTCACATCTCACCCACCTTGAGGGAGGAGAGCCTGTGTGAAAAATCCTTAATTATACCTGTTATGTTTTGTAACTGCAGAAACGAATTAAAAGAAAAACACAGGAGCCCGGGATAACGTGTCCACTTAGTTTCTTTCTCAGTGAAGTGCGCAAGTATGACGGTGGCATAATAACAAATGCCCTTCACGTACTTCTTACATTTCACCCATAATGAATTCTGTGAACAAACAAAGAAAGCTTAATCAAACAAAATATTTTCAATATTCTGTAATATTAAATTCTCTACAATACCCCTCATAATTTTGTATCCCTCCATGCTAACCATGATTCCCATGTGAGCTCAGCCCCATTTCCCCACATTCGGTGGTGGTGTGGAAGGTGTAGGAGGTTGCCGTAGATTGCAACGGGACAATGGTAGGATGGAGAGCTGGGATGAGAAGAGGTAGATGAAGTTTAATCTGAAAAAGTGTGAAGCAATGCAGTTTTGAAAGTCAAAAGGATGACAAAGTACAGGATTAATGGCAGGATTCTTGGCAGTGTCAAGGAAAGGAAGGATCATGGGCTGCATGTCCATCGATCCCTCAAAGATATTGTGCAAGTTGATAGGGTTGGTGAAAAAGCCTATGTGTGTTAGTCTTCGTTAGTCGGGAGATTGAGTTCATGAGCTGCAAGGTAATGTTGCACCTATATAAAACCCTGGTTGGACCACACTTTGGAGTATTGTGTTCAGTTCTAGTCACCTCATTAAAGGAAGGATGTAGAAGTTTTAGAGAGGTTGCAGAGGAGATTTACCAGGTTGCTGCCTGGATTAGAGAGCATGTCTTTTGAGGAAAGCTGGAGCAAGATAGGACTTTTCTCTCTGGAGTGAAGGAGAATGAGTGGACAGCCAGAAACTTTTCGCAGGGCAGTAATGGCCAATATGAGAGGGTGTATTTTTAAGATGAGCAGAGGAAAGTATAGGGGGGATGTCAGAGGTAGGTTTTCTTTTACGCAGAGAGTGGTGGGTGCGTGGAATGTACTGCCGGGGATGGTGGGAGAGGCAGATATATCAGAGAGTTTTAGTCAGACACATGGATGAAAGAAAAATGGAGTGTTATTTAGCAGGGAATTGTTAGATTGATCATAGAGTCAGTTAAAATATACAATAGCTGTGCTGTATTATTCAATGTTCAGTGTTTTATGAAGGATAGGATATGGAAGCTTTAGAGATTTACTAGTAAGCTGCCTGGATTAGGGAGCATGTCTAATGAGGATAGGTTGAGCAAGGGAGGACTTTTCTCTTTGCAGCGAGCCATAATGAGAGGTGACTTGATAGAGGTGTACGAGATGATAAGAGGCATACAATGGATAGCCTGTGCTTTGTTCCCAGGACAGCAATGGCGTACTTTGTAAGATAATGAGTGGAAAGTATATGAAGGAATGTCAGAGATAAGTACTTAACACAGAGAGCGGTGGGTGCGTGGACTGCACTGCCAGGAGTTGTAGAGGCAGCTGCATTTAAGGAACTCTTAGATATGCATATGTGTAAGAGGAAGGTTTAGATACAGTAGATCTTAGAGTAGGTTAAAAGGTCGGCACCACATTTTGGGTGGAAGATGTATACCTGTCTGTGTCTTTTAACCTTGACTAACGGGTTACCCTCCCCCATTTGTTTCTCCCCTCCTACCCCCAACCCCCACCTTCTCACACACAGATGCGGACCTAGCAGCACTGCTGTCGCTGAGGGTGTCTGAGTGGCTGCGCCGGCAATCGGGGCTGGCCATCTCCTTCCGGGGAGCCCGCGCACTGGCCCACCTGCACGAGCTCGGCAGGCAACTGAGGCAGAGCTGAGGATCAGGAGGACGAGGGCAGCGAGCTGGTGATGGGCAGCCGTGAGGTGTGGCGGGTACAGCGACGGAGTGGGGTGGTGGGTGGGAGGAGAAAGTTGCTCATGTTACTCAGGCAGACCAGTGGCTGACCTGCGGGAAAGGTCCAAAGGTTCAGCCCTGCTCTGTGTCCCACATATACACACAGGCATGCACACACACATACAAACACACACAGGGATACATATATACACTCAGATCAGGGGCAGGGTCAAGGCCATGATCGCCCATGGTGCACGATACGACACATAATGAATGATGAAGATGACTAGTGAGAGTAGGGCGATGATATTGTCCGTGTGGATATTTGTGAGGCATTTCACAAGATTCCTTGTAGTAAACAGACCCAGAAGGTGAAGATGCAAGGGATCCATGTAGTTTGGATTCAGAACTGGATTGCCCTTAGAAGGCAGTGGGCAGTAGAGGGAAGGCTGTTATTCTAGCTGGAGATACATCAGCACTGGTCTTCTATAGAGATTATTGCTAGAATCTTTGATTTATTCATTTATTTTTTGAGATACAATATGGAATAGGCCCTTCCATCCCTTCGAGCTGCACCGCCCAGCAAATCCCCCATTTAACCCTAACCTAATCACTGAAAAATTTACAATGACCAATTAACCTACCAACAGGTACATCTTGGGACTGCAGGAGGAAACTGAAGCACCCGGAGGAGACCCACGCATTCATGAGGAGAACATACACTTCAGTGTCAGGAATTGAATCCAGGTTGCTGGTACTGTGGAGCGCTGTGCTTACCACTATGCTGCCTGCCACCCTTGATCTTGTAGTACATATAATAAGATAAATATGTATGTAAATGTCTTAAATCAAAGTAGGATGGTGAGTTTTGCAGATTCCACAAAGATTGATGGGTTTGCTGACAAAGTAGAGAGCTGTCAAAGAATAGATCGGTTACAGATGCGTGCAGAGAAATGGTGGATGGAGTTTAATGCCAGCAAGTCGTCATCTAGGACACCCATCACCCAAGACATGCCCTCTTCTCAATACTACCATCAGATTTCTGAACGGACAGTGAACAAACCCATGAACACAACCTCACTATTATTTGTTCTCTTTTACTCTGTTTATTAAATTAACTTTATATTTTTATTGTAATTTATGGTGTTTGTTATGTATTGCACTGCACTGCTACAGCAGGGAACAACTAATTTCATAACATATGTCAGCATTAATAAACCTGATACTAATTCTGGAGCAAGCGTTGTTACTCTTCGGGGCATCTGATGTAAAGGGAAAGTACACTGTTAAAGGTAGGTCCTTTCGGAGCAATGAAGTGCAGAGGGATCTTGAGGTCCAAGGCCACAGCTCCCTGAGAGTGGCTGAACAAGTAGGCAGAACGGTAAAGAAGGCATCTGGCAAGATTGCCTTCATCATTTGGGGCACTGAGTTTACAGGTGAGGATGTCATTTTGCAGATGTGTAAAACTATTACTCAGCCACACTCAGAGAACACACTGCCATTCTGGTACCACAATTACAGGAGTATGCAGAGGCTTTGGAAAAGGTGTCAGAAAAAGCTGCCCACATAAGAAGCTACCAGTGGTGAGGTTAGGTTGGAAAAAGTTACGTTGTTTTCTGTGAAGCAATGGGGAGATTCAATAAAAGTTTATCAGATTAGGAGACGTTAAGGGAGAGCAGAGAGTCGGTATCTTTATGTCAGAGGAGAAACTAAAGTATATGCACTTGAGAATGCAGATAAACATTTTAGATCAAAGTGCAGATTGTTTGCAGATGCCACACAGATTGGTAGGGTTGTGGATAGAGTAGATAGCTATCAAAGAATACATCAGAATATAGATCAGTTTCAAGTTAGTGGTTTTTTTGAAGAGCCAAGAAAGTGTGTGACTATTAAATGAGTGTCTATTTAGACTTTAGCATGGCCTTCAATAAGTTCCTACACACAGTAAGGTGGATGTGGATTCAAAATTAGCTTGGAGATAGGAAGCAGAGAGTGGTGGTTGAAGGTTGTTTTTCAGAATGAAGGCCAGCAAAGTAGTCATGTGTCCGGTACTCAGTGCTGGGATCCTTTGTATTTGTACGCCAATGATTTGGATGCCAATGCACAAGGTGTTCAACGTTGTCTAATGCCATTTCCAGTACACAAATGTAAAGGAGAATAAAATAATTGTTTCTTCAGATCCAATGTAGCACAAAAAAGAGTAATAAAATTTAAAAAATATGATAAATATAAACACATAAGAGATTATACACATAGACTAATTATCAGTCCATAATGTAACACTAGGCACTGGAGAGTGTACATAAGATGACTTTGGCAGGAAATGATAAAGTACTGGTGGTTGGTTGGAGTTGAGGAGAGCTGGGTTAGCGGGTGGAAGTGTTGCTCAGCCTTGCTGTTTGAGGGAAGTAGCTGTTTCTCAGTCTGGTGGTCCTAGCGCATGTATATATATATAATACACACACAAACACATGCTTGATAGCGAAAATGCTAGACCAGTAAATTTACAGCGACATAAAATTCGGAGGTGGTGCTGATAGCAAAGAAGGTTATTTTAAATTATTGGGGAACCTTAATCAGTTGGGGAAGTGGGCTGTGGAGCGTTCAGTGGTTTCAATACAAATAAGTGTGAGGTGACACATTTTGGAAAGTCCGACCAGCATAAGACTTAGGGCACTTAGGCAGTGTAACAGAACAGAGGGACATAGGATTACAGTTTACAGTGCATAGCTTACGTTGAAACTGGCGTCACAGGTAGCAAGGAGGTGAAAAAGGCATTTAGCACACTGACCTTCATTGAGCTGTGCAGTGAGTAAAGAAGTTTGGATTTTATGTTGCAGTTTTATAAGTTATTAGTGAGGCCACACTACAGTGTGCAGTTGTGGTCACCCTGTAATAGAAAAGATGTGGTTAACTCAAAAAGTACAGAGTACTCAAGTTAGCTGCATCATGGCCACTAGCCTCCATAGCATTCAGGACATCTTCAAGGAACGATGCCTCAAAAAGGCAGCATCCCTCATTAAGAGACGCACACCACCATTTTCTCATTGCTACCATCAAGGAGGAGTGACAGGAACCTGAAGGCACACATTCAGTGATTCAGGAGCATCTCCTTCCCCTCTGTCGTCAAATTCCTGAATGGACATTGAACCCTTGAACACTACCACATGACTTCTTGTGTTCTATTTATTTCTGTACATTTTAATGACACTTTAATTATATATATATATATATATATAAAATATACATACACACACAGTTTCTATAATTAAGAATCGCATTGTACTGCTGCCACGTAGAACAAATTTCACAGCATATGCCGGTGATACTAAACTGGATTCTAATTCTGATTCTGAGAATACACACAGTGTTGATGTCATTGTGATGTGTCATCATCATCTATCAGTTCTACCATTGAGGTCTTGGTTGGATCGCTGGAACCTCACCATTGACCTTACCACCATGGCGAACCCTGCCAGGAGTTAAGCTCCAGATGAGATCGCTCTCGGAATCTCAAGAAATCACAAGCCTCTCCACCACAACAAGGAGTGCCAATCCTTAGAGAAGGCTAATCCTATTTACCTGCATCTGGCCCATATCCCTCTAAAGCGTTCCTCACTGTGTACCTGTCATATTTAAACTATGGGTAGCAGAATGGAGATATACCTCTAACAAAGGAGGTGTAAGGCATTCCTTTCCTCTGCTAGGCTGCAAGTCACCCTTGGGCAAGTTGTTGCACGTGTTTACCCCCCCCCCCACTCCCAATCAAGGAGGTGGGTAAAGTCATGGGAGCAGGTGATAGTCATATGAGCAGGTATCACGTCTTGATGTGAACGCTGACACTAGGCAGACAAGCTCTGACAATGCCTGGGATCACCCATCTTGTAAAGACACTGCCCACTAGAAGATAATGGCAATCCACTTCAGTAGAAAAATTTGCAAAGACCAATCATGATCAATTGACCGTAATCACCCATGTGTTACGACACGGCACATGATGATGACAATGATGAACTGTACCCAACTCCACCACTTCTGGCTGCTCATTCCACACACCCACCACCCTCTGTGTGAAGAATATTCCCCTTTAAATCTCTCCCCCTCACCTTAAATCTATGCCTTCTAGTTTCAAACTCCCTTAATTTATTGGTTTATTATTGTCTCACGTACCAAGATACAGTGAAAGATACAGTCTTGTTTACTGCTCATACAGATCAGATCATTACACCGTGCATGGAGCTGGAATATGATAAAGCAATAACAATGCAGAATAAAGTATAACAGCTGCAGAGAAAGTGCAGGTAAACAATAAAGTGCAATATTATAAAATTATGAGGGTATATATAGTGTAAATGCAAGCAGACTTTTTTCCAGAGGTTGGGTGAGAATACAACTGGAGGTTATAGGTCAAGGGTGAAAGGTTAAAAGTTTTAAGGGAAACATGAGGAGAAACCTCCTCACTCAGAGAATCATGAGAGTGTGGAATGAGCTCCCAGCACAAGTGGTGCATGCAAGCTGGATTTCAACATTTAAGGAAAGTTGGATAGGTGCATGGGTGGCTGGGACAAGGAGAGCAATGGTCCAGATGCAGATTGATGGGAATGGGCAATTTAAATGGTTCAGCACGCACTAGATGGGCCAAAGGACCTGTTTCTGCACTGTACTTTTCAATGACTCTTAAGATCATAACAATATAGATTGTAAGGTCCAGAGTTTGTCTTATCATTACCAGGGAACCATTGAAGAGTCTGATATCAGAATATCCAGCTTGTGTGGGCTCTTTGATTATGCTGTCTATTTTATGAGGCAGCAGGAAGTCTAGACAGAATCAATGGAGAGGAGGCTGGTTTCCGTGATGTGCTTAGATGTGTCCACAACTCTGCAGTTTTTTATGGTCACTTGCAGAGCAGTTTGCCATGCCAAGCTGTGATGCGTCCAGACTGGACGCTTTCTATGGTGCATTGATAAAACTGATGACGGTCAATGGGAACAAGCTGAATTTCCTTATCCTGCTGAGGAGACTGACAGAAGTTTGTTCAAGTTCAGTTTCAGTTTTGTTGTCATGAGGTATCAGTGCCATGAATATTAGTGTTTTGCAAGTTTACTGTACATACAGTAATCCCAATATACAGTCATGAGCGTACATGGAGACTCAGCCTTCTGCAAAAGCAGCGCACTACATTATAGACAAGACAGACATCGACTGCATTAATTTAATGTAAATTATAGAAAGTAAAACATTACAGCATAGGAACAGGCCCTTCAGCCCACAATGTTGTGCTGAACTAATTAAACTAGTAATTAAATGCCTGAAGGATCTAATCCCTTCTGCTGACACTCTATCCATATCCTTGCATTCTCTGTACAACCCATCTAAGATCCTCTTAAGTGTCTCTAGTTCAGGGATTCCCAGCCCATGATCTATGGACCCCTTGCTTAATGGTATTGGTCCATGGCATAAAAATGGTTGGGGACCCGTGCTCTAGTGTACTTGCCTCTACCACCAGCCCTGGCAGCACATTCCAGGCATCCACCTTGGTAACTTGCTCCACACACCTCCTGTGAGCTGTTCTCCTTTCACCTTAAATACATGTCCTCTGGCATTAAACATTTTGACCCTAGGAAAAAGATACTGTTTATGTCTCTCATAATTTTATAAACCTCTATTGGGTCTCCCCTTATCCTCCGCTGCTCCAGAGAAAATAACCCAAGTTTTCCCCACCCCTTTATATAGCTCATGCCCTCTGATTCAAGCAGCATCCTGGTGAACCTCTTCTGCACCCTCTCCAAAGACTCCACATCCTGTAATGCGGCAACAGGAACTGAATGTGATCCTGCAGATGCGGCTTCACCAGAGATTTTTAAAAGATGCACAATAACTCCTGAAACATGAACTCAGTGCCTTGTCCAAAAAAATGTAACCTTGCCATACACCACCTTTACCACCTTGTCAACCTGTATAGCCACCTTCAGGGATCTAGGAACTTAGACCCAGGACCCCTCTGTACATCAACTCTGTTAAGGATCTTGCCATATATTTATGACACAAAACAAAATAAAACAAAGTTCAAAGTAAATTTATTATCAAAGTACATATACGTCATATATACAACCCAGAGACTCATTTTCTTGTGGACATACTCAATGATTCTATAGAATAACCAATACAGAATCAGTGAAAGACTGCTTGGGCATTCAACCAGTATGCAAAAGACAACAAACTGTGTAAATTAAAAAAGAAAGAATAAAATAAATAAATATCAAGAACATGAGATGAAGAATCCTTGAAAGTGAGTCAGTTGGTTGTGGGAATGTTTCAACGAAGGGCAAGTGAAGCTGAGTAAAGTTATCCCTTTTGGTTCAAGGGCCTGGTGGGCTGTATCTACTACCTTTTGTAGGATCTTCCATTCAACGGCATTGTTGTTTCCATATCTGGCCATGATGTGACAATCAATATACTCTCCACCACACATCTATAGACATTTGACAAAGTTTTAGATGCCATGATGAATCTTGAATGTCATGCATGATGATGGAGCTGGCTAAGCCTACAACTTTCTACATCCTCTTGTGATCCTTTGCGTTGGAGCCTCTACACCAGGCTGTGAAGCAACCAATCAAAATGCTCTCCACTGGTACGTCAACTGCTGACTGTAAGGAACCGCAGAGAAGTCTGGACAACAGCTCAGTTCATCACAAAACCATCTACAGACTCTGTCTAGTTTTCTCATTGCCTTGGTAAAGCAGAAAGCATAATCAAAGACCCCACCCATCCAGAACATTCCCTCTTCTCCCCCTTCCCAATGGAACTTACAAAAGCCTGAAAGCTCATACTATCAGGCTCAAGGGCAGTCTATCCCACTGTTATTAATCTATTGAATGGTCTCCTAGTATGATAAGATGGATTCTTGACCTCACAATCTAGTTTATCATGACTTTTTGCCTCATTGTTTACCTGCACTGTACTTTCTCTGTCGCTGTAATACTTTATTCTGCTTAATGTTATTGTTTTACCTTGTTCTACTCAATGCACTATGTAATTATCTGATCTGTATGAACACTATGAAAGACAAGCTTTTTACTGTACCTTTTACATGTGACAAAAATGAACTCAATCCAATTTCATTGTACATCTATGACTGGAGGATTTTAGTTATGGGGAGAGAATGGGCTAGCATTCCCTATAGTGAAGTGGGTTCAGAGGTCCATAAAATTTCACTGGACAACAAATTTTTTCACAAGTGTTTCTTCCTCATAATCTTTTTTTGTTTACTTGACCACTTGAAGCTGAACACATAATTTCAGACTACTTATATTGCATGGGAATTTGGAGAAACAAGAAGTTAACTTTTGAATATAATGTGTATAATTGCATAACAGTGTTGCTGCTTTGCAATAGTTCAACTAAGGTAAAATTGTTTTGTTGATTTTCATTTGTACTCAGTATCTGAGGCTTCTCGCTTAAGCATCCAACAATAACCTGACAGCATTGATGGATTCCAGTTGCTCTGATACCATTTCTCCACGACTGCAATGTCCTAGAGAAACCTTTCTCCATGCTTATCACTGACAGTACCAAGATTTGCAGCGAAGTCTAAATGCTTATGCAGAAAATGATTCTTTAGTGACTCATTGTGCTTCATAGTTTTGTATGCTTGAAGCATGTTGTCAACTAGCTGCACGTATGTAGTTTGGTGCTCTGTAGTTGCCAAGAAAATTTTCAACAACAGCCTAGAATGCTGTTGCCTGAATGCTGCTTCCTACACCCTTGCTGAGCTCGTCGACTTCATCAACTTTGCCTCCAACTTCCACCCTGCCCTCAAATTTACATGGTCCATTTCCAAAATCTCCCTCCCCTTTCTCAATCTCTGTCTAACTCTGGAGGCAGTTTATCTACTGATATCTTTTATAAACCCACTGATTCTCACAGCTACCTCTTCCCATCCTTTTACCTGTAAAATTTCATCACCTTCTCAGAGTCCCTCTGACACTGCCGCATCTGCTCTCAGGATGAGAATTTTCATTCCAGAACTATTGAGATGTCCTCCTTCTTCAAAGAAAGGGGCTTTCCTTCCTCCACCATCAACATTACCCTAATCTGCATCTCTTCCATTTCATACATGTCTGCCCTCACCCCATTCTCCCGCCACCTCACCAAAGATGGAGTTCCTCTTATCCTCAAATACTACCCCACTAGCCTCCATGTCCAGCAGATAATTCTTTGTAATTTCTGCCATCTCCAACATGATCCCACCACCAAACACCTTTCCCTCTTCCTTCCCCACCCACTTTCTGCTTTCTCCCTATGTGATTCCCCTGTCCATTCGTTCTTCCACACTGATCTCCCTCCTGGCACTTATCCTTGCAAATGGAACAAGTGCTACACCTGCCCCTTCACCTCCTCCCTCACGACCATTCAGGGCCTCAAACAGTCTTTCCAGGTGAGGTGACACTTTGCCTGTGAGTCTGTTGGGGTCATCTACTGTATCCGGTCCTCCCATTGTGGGCTCCTCTATATCGGAGTGACCCAACGTAGATTGGGAAACCACTTCGCCGAACTTCTATGTCCACCAGAAAAAGCAGGATCTCTCATTGGCCGCCATCCATTTTACTTCTACTTCCCATTTGCATTCCGACATGTCAGTCCACTGTCTCCTCTACCACCATGATGAAACCACACTCAGGTTGGAGGACCAACACTTGTATTCCATTTGAGTAGCCTCCAACCTGATGGCACGAACATCGATTTCTTGAACTTCCGGTAATTGCCCTCCACCCTCACCATTCCCCCATTCCATTTTTCCTCTCTCAGCTTATCTCCTTATCACCTCTGTCTGGTACTCCTATCGCTTCCCTTTCTTCCACGGTTTTCTGCCCTCTCCTATCAGCTTCCCCCTTCTCAGCCCTTCATCCCTTTCACCAATCAACTTCCCAGCTCTTTACTTCACCCCTCCCCCAGTTTCACCTACCAAAAAGAAAACTGAAATAATTGTTTTTTGGTGCCAAAAAAAAAAGAACAATCAAAAGTCAGTATTTACTTAGAATCCCTGTCATTCTGGACCACAAACCGAACCAGAAACCTTGGTGTTATGATGGACTCTGACTTAAATTTTAACTGCCAAATTAAGACAATTACAAAGTCTATTACCACCTTTAAAATATAGTGAGACTATTATCTCTGGAAGATCTAGAAAAACTTATCCGTGCATTTATTTTTAGTAGGCTTGGCTAGTCAAATGCTGTTTTCACAGGTCTCTGGCAAAAAAAGATCTGCTGCTAGATTTCTCACTGAGACCAAGAAGGTAGAACATATCATTTCAGTTCTCAGATCGCTACACTGGCTTCCTGTCCATCAGAGGATTGACCTTAAAATAGTACTACATTTAAAATGTTTAAAAACATTTGGTTTTTAAAGCACCGAATGTTCTAGGGTCAAAGTACATCTCCAGTCTCTTGCTGCATTCTGAACCTTCCCGAGCTTTCAAGTCATCTGTGGCTGGTCTACTTACTGTCCCGAGGGTCAAACTAAACATGGTGAAACAGCTTTTAGTTACTATGCTCCACATATCTGGAATAAGCTTCCAGAGGATCTGGTCTGCCCTAACTTTAAACTCGTTTAAATTGAGGCTTTTTTTTTTACACTGTAGCTTTTAATTAGAATCTTGTACTGTAACTTCCATTTGTCATACTTATTTTTGAGTGATTTTATTCTCTTATGTATTGTCCGAAATTTTATGTTTGATATTTATATCTTGTTGTATGTAAAGTACTTTGAAGCACAAGTATTTATTATCAGAGTACATACACGTCACCCATTCTTTTTTCTGTGGGCATACTTAGCAAATCTATAGATCAATAACTGTGAACAAGATCAATGAACAACAAACTGTGCAGATGCAAACATAAATAAATAGCGATAAATAATGAGTGCATAAAATAACAAGATAAAGAGTCCTTAAAGTGAGACTATCAGTTGTGGGAACACCAGAAATAGAATGGGTGTACTGTAGTTGTCCTCTTTGTGCCTGATGGTTGAGGGGTAGTAACTGTTCTTGAACCTGGTGGTGCAAGTACCTTCCACCTGATGGAAGCAGCAAGAAAAGAGCATGGCCTGGGTGGTGCGGATCTTTGGTGGTGGATGCTGCATTTCTACAGCAACGTTTCATGTAGATGTGCTCAAAGGTGGGAGGGTTTTACCCATGATGTACCAGTCAAAATCGACTACTGTTTGTAGGAATTTCTGCTAGAAGCATTGGTGTTTCCATACCAGACCATAATTCAAAGTACAAAGTTCAAAGTAAAATTTATTATCAAATTACGTATGTGTCACCACATACAACCCTAAGATCCTTTTTCTATGGCCATATTTTAAAATCCCTGTTCTGGTTGTCAAAGCGAGCATAGAAGGCATTGAGCTCAACTGGAAGCGAAGCTCTGCAGTTCCCTGTATCACAAGATTTAACTTTGCTGGAGGTTATGCAATCACACTCTGCCACAGCTGTTGAGCATCCCTCGTTGATTCAAGCCTAGTCCAGATCTCCACTTTGCCTGAGAGATGGCTTTCCAGAGATTATACCTGCACCTGTTGTAGCATTCTTGATTTCCAGTCTTGAATGCCTCTTATCTAGCTATCAGCCAGTTCTGGGTTTCATTGTTCATCCAGAGTTTCTGATTGGGAGGAAACCCTGGATGATTTTATGGGGGCACACTCCTCGTTATTCCCAATTTCCCTCGGGATCAATAAAGAATGTCTGTCTGTTGGCTGCTTTAATAAAGTCTGCAACGACCCTGGTGTAGTCATTCAGGTCCTCAGATAAGTTCTTGAACGTGGCCCAGTCCGGTGATTCAAAGCAATCCTGTTACCGTTTCTCAACCTCCCGTGACCACCTCTTAATGGTTTTGATCTCTGAAGCCTGGCTCTTCAGGCTCTGTCTGGATGCAGGTAGTATGAGTGCAGCCAAATGATCCAACTTGCCAAAGTGACCCCAAGCCAGACTACTGTCCTTCAGAAAATTCTTCTCCCCAGCTCTCCAGAACCTTCTCTCACATCATACAATCCCAATTGACTGACACAACAGTCCTAAGTTGGAAACATGGCTCCTTATCTTTAGCCGAAGCTAAAACATTCTGTCCAGCAAGAGACACTGCTTTTACAGAAGTTAGCTACAAGTGGGGTCTACAAGTGAGGAAATCTAGGATCCAATTGCACTAGGGAGTATTGAGGCCCAGTTTACTGATTATTTTTGAGGGGAGGAACATATTAAGTGCTGAGCTGTAATTGATGAAGTGCATCCTCCCCTCCCCCATTTTCTTGCTCTAACTTCTCATCTTGTTTTCCAGTCCTGCTGAAGGGTCTCGGCCCGAAACATCGACTGTTGGCTCTTTCCCATAGATGCTGCCTAGCCTGTTGAGTCCCTCCAACATCGTGTGTGCGTGTTGCTTTGAGTATCCAGCATCTGTAGATTTACTCGTCCTTGAATGCCTTCCGTGCAATTATCTCCAGTCCCACTAGATGTTCTTTGAATTGCCTGTCATTGATGACCTGTTTGATTTGTGGACCAACAAAAATGCCTTCCTTAACTTTGGCATCAGTTATTTGGGGAAACGTCTGTCTCAAATATCAAAATCCTTCATGGAAATTTATAGTCTTTCTAAAGCCTGCCCTGCCATGCTGCATCTGCCCTGCTGAACATACCCAGGCATGCCTGGTCAAGATAAAATACTTTTCAGCTTACATTAAGGGCAAAATTTTAATTGACTTAAATTTTGAATTGAAATAAATACAGGCAATTTTTTAAAGAAATAGTGTGTGATAGGGAAAATTCATGGTAATTTTCATGATCAACAGCCCAAAATCAATAAGATACACCCAAAAGTATTCAGGAAGCAAAATCTTTGCTGTCCAGTGTTATTTATTTATTTAGTTTACTTAAAAATACAGCCTGGAACAGGCCTTTACATCCATCAAGCCGCAATGCCCAGCAACTCACCGATTAGTCCCAGCCTAATCGCAGGACTATTTGCAAAGACTTATTAACCTACCGACAGGGACTGTGTTGGACTATGAGAGGAAACCAAAGCAACCAGAGGAAACTCACACACTCACAGGAAGGAACATACAAACTTTCGTACAGAGAATTGAACTCTGAACTCCGATGCCCCAAGCTGTAATTAGCATTGTGCTAACCACTATGCTACCATCCCATCATTAGATAGGATAGAGAATCAAAATCTCTTCACCTCAGTAAGTCATCAAAACATGAGTATTTAGGTCTAAGGGAGAGAAAGGAGATTTAAAGGAAGATTTGTTTTCTTCAAACGTGGATATCTGGGACGTGCTGCCTCAGAAGAGGCGGTGGAATCAGTGATAGTTACAATGTATTTACACTGACAGTTAATTAAGCAAATCTTCAATTGATGTGGTCCTAAGGAAGACAAATGGGATTACAAAACAGGTAAAAAGGCTGGTGTGAACGTGGTGTGTGTGTGGCTTTCTCTAGGTGACTCTCACTATGTGTGCATCTCTCTCTAGGTGACTCTCATTAGGGTGTATATCTCTCTAGGTTTGTGTGTGTGTGTGTGTCTGTATCTCTATCTTGGTAACTCACTGTGTATGTGTGTATTTCTCTCTGGATGTCTCTCTTGGTGTCTTGTGGGTACTCTATTTTTGTGTATGTATCTCTCTCTCTCTAGATGTCTCTCAGTGTGTGTGTCTCCATCTCTCACTGTCTGAATCTGTTTTTCTGTGTCTCTTACTGTGAGCGTATCTCTGTCTCATCTATCATTCTGTGTCAAAGTGTGTGTGTGTGTGCCTCTGTCCCTCATTGTGTGTGTCTCTCTCTCTGTCTCACTGCCTGTACCTCTGTGTCTCTTACAATGTGTCTGTCTCTCACTGTATGTATGTATGTGTGTGTTTGTCTTTCGCTGTCTGTCACTGTGTATGTACCTTCCTCGATAGACGTGGCCCTAACACGGGCAGATGGGATTATAATAGCTGGGGAGAAAGGTTGGCATGACTATGCTGGGCTGAAAGGTCCTTGGGATTCTGGGATGGCTGGGAAACCCTCCACATCCTTAACACATTTGACCACAGGACTTTTACAACTTGTCCATGCTGCAGACATGACCTCGCACTCTCAGGAAATGTTCCCTTTATTCGAACCATTCCTTCCTCTGCCTCTCTGATGAAGAGTCAGGAGCTGAAACCATTGACCCCCGATTCTCTTGATGCACATCTCCTGTCTTGGGCAGTATTTGCAGTGTTTTCTGTCTTTATCTCTGCATCTTTGCTGTTTCCCTGTATCACCTCCCCCACACCTTCCTGTTTCTAAATGGATGTGTATGTGTATGCCCCCTCTCTCTCTCTTATTGCCCCTTCTGTCACTCTTCCCAATCTGCTGCCTCCTCCCTCACTCTCCCAGTTCTCCTCTCTTCCATCTGCTCCCATTCTCTTTGTCCCCCTTCCCACCCTTTCTTCATCTCTCTTCCCTGTAACTCACTCTTCCCTCTCTGTGCCTCCCCCTCTCTCTCTCTTCCCTCTCCCTAACCCCTCTGTTCCTCTCTCTGTCTCTTCCCCTCCCTCACACTTTCCTCTCTATCCCTCCCTCCCTCTACCACACTCTCTTCCCTCTCACACATTCTCTGTCCACCCTTCCCTCCCTTTCTGCATCTGACCTCTCTGTTCCTCCCTCTTTATCCTCTACCTCTGCCACACTTTTTCCCACTATCTCTGTACTTCCTTCCTTCTCTCTTTCCTACCCTCTGACCCGCTTTATCTCTCCCCTCTACCCTCACCTATCCCTCTGACTCTATCTCTCTCCTTCCTTTCACACTCTCCTGTCTCCCCTGCTCCTCTACGTCCATCACCCTATCTCCCTATCTCTCTGTCCCTCCCTCTCTGTCTCTACTTCTCCCCTCCCTGTAACTCTCTCCTCTGTCCCTCTCCCTGCTTGCTCTACCTGTGCCCCCCTCTCTCACCCTTTCTCTGCCACTGCCGCAGACACCTGATTAACTCATATATTGCATTGTTACAGTGACAGACTCCACCTCAGAGAGTAGTTAATATTTATTTTAAATTTCGCATACAGGAATGTAAACTTGCAAGACATTGCATCACAATTGCAATCTGTGACCACAATTCTTCAAAAGGCACAGGAAAGCGGAGCTCAGCACAAACACAGACATACATGTTTGCAAAATGGACTGGTCTGAAGCAGCGAAACCATCGGTGAGGTTCCTATGGTAGGAACTGTGTCGAGAGGTGGATGGCTGAGACCTCATGGCTGGAGCCCTCGACCGAGATAAGTGGCAAGGATGGGAAGGGATTGTTGGTGTAACACTCTGCCTCACTGGAATCACAAAGTCACACCCCTGAAAGCCAGTTCCCTGCCCCTCACTGCCTCTAATCTCATTCGCTCTCACTCTGTCACTTTCGTGTGTCTCCCTCACTCTGTGTATGTTCATTCTCTTTCTCTTCACTCTGTGTGTGTGTGTGTGTGTGTCTTTCTTTCTTTCTATAATTCACTGTGTTCAATTCATGTCTCTCTCTCACTGTCTTTTTCCTCAGAGTGTGTGTGTGTGTGCATCTACCAGTGTCAGACCATATGTCTCACAATGTGTGTCTCTCTCTCGTCATCTCAGTGCGACCTGGAGGAAACCCAAAGGAAACTCACGTGGTCACGAGGAAAATTTATAAACTCCTCAGAGGCAGCGGCGGGAATTGAACCCAGGCCACCTTGTACTGTGTAGCGCATTGTGCTAACCACTACGCCAACATACTGCCCTATCTCACTGTGTATCTCCCTCTATGTGTCTACTGTGTCTGCTTCTCTCTTTCTCTCTAGCTCTCTCACTGTATGTGATTGTCTTCCTGTGTCTCACCGTACAGGGTACACTTCTCCCTGTGTCTGTCATTGTGTATGTGTGTGTGTCTCTATCTCTCTCTGTGCGTGCGTCTGCTCCTGTTCACTGGTCACCTCCCCTCATTTGTGGTGTTTCCTTCTCGTTGTGAGATTCACAAGGAAATGCTGCAGATAAGTAGTGGTGGTGTGGGGGTGGGACCTGTTAGAGAACTATTCGACCTTCTTCCTAATGTGCGAGGCAGCACCATGGGAAGGGTGCGGAGAGGATTGCTCTCACCCAGAGGGATTAAAATAGTGAAATGATGAGAGCTCTAGCTGGTCAACAGGTTAAAGCAGGAGCTGAGGGTTGAAGGTGCACGAAGAGAGGTGAAGGGCAGGGAGAGAGGTGAAGGGCAGGGAGAGAGGTGAAGGGGTGGGGAGAGGGCTGAAGGTGCATGGTGATGGGTGAAGGGAGGAGGAGGGGGTGAAGGGGCGTGGAAAGGGATGAAGGACTGGGGAGAGGGGCGAAGGGGCTGGGGAGGGTGAAGGGGCAAGGAGAGAGGCGAAGGGGTGGAAAGAAAGGCAAATGGGTGGGGAGAGGACTGAAAGGATGGGGAGAAGGGTGAATGGGGTGGCGAGTGAGGCTAAGATGGCAAGGAAAGGTGAAGGGCAGGGCAAGAGTTTAATGGGATCGGAAGAGGAGTACGGCAAGGGGCTAAAGGGCAGGATGAGCGGTGAAGGCGCATCAGTAGGTGAGAGGCTGGAGCAGGGACAAAGGGTTCATGGGCAGGGAGGTGTGGGGAGGATGTTGAGAGGTGGGGCAAGGGGCTAGGGATCAAATAGAGATGTTAAGGAGCCACAGAGAGGGTGGTGGTGATGAGTGGGTCTCAAGCAGGGCACATTTAGCAGGGGAGAAACCCTAATCACAGCTTGCTGACCCACACCCCCGAGGTCACACATCCCCGGGCCAGCCCTGACTTGTCTACTTCCCCCTGTGGTGGGCAGCAGGACGTCCCTTCTTCCCTTGGCCCATCCACTGGAGCTCCTGCCGCACCTGTTCCTGGACCTGCTGGGATAACTTCCAGCAGATGTGCAGCCATCTGAGTGACCCGGAGGGACACCCGTGACCGAAGGTACAGAGCGTGCTGTTGCCACTGTGGGAGGTGGGTGTCGGTGAGGGGTTCTGGGATAGGCCATGCTCTTCTTCAACCTCCTCAGAGCCAGAGGTGTGGCGGCTGGGGCCAGTCCTCCTCGGTCTGGGTCTGCGTCTGATGCCTTGTACGTCAATCTTCACCCCGGCATGGTCATCTGACAGGAACGGTGTGGCCAGAGGCTACGGGGAAGAGAGAGAGTTAGTGAGTGAGGGGTGTGGCCAGAGAGAGAGAGAAAGAGGAATGTGTAGGAGAAGGTGCAGTGAGAGAGGGAGTGTGAGTGGGGGAGAGAAGGAGAAGGGGTTGAGAGTGAGGGAGAGTGGGAAAGGGTTTGGCATGATTGGGGAAGAGAGAGGGAAGTGAGTGATTGTTATAGTCATGGAGTCATAGAAAAGTACAGCACGGAATCAGGCCTTTCTAGTGTGTGCTATACCATTTAAGCTGCCTACTCCCATCGACCTGCACCCAGACCACAGTCATCCATACCCTTACCATCCATGTACCTATCCAAACCTCACTTAAACCTTGCAATCAAGCTCGCACGCACCATTTGTACTGGCAGCTCATTCCATACTCTCACGATCCTCTGAGTGAAGAAGTTTCCCCTCATGTTCCCCTTAAACTTTTCACCTTTTACCCTTAACCCATGACCTCAGTGCTTGCATTCACCCTATCTATAGCCCTCATAATTTTGGATAGCTCCATCAAATTAGGATGGTGGTGAATATTTATACACCAGAGTGGTGAGAGCTCCACCTATTCGACAGATTAAGCAGCAGGCTGAGGGATGAGAGGCAGAGAGAGAGGTGAAGGATCGGAGATGGGTGAAGTTGTGGGGAAAAGCGTGAAGGGTCATGAAGCGTGAAGGATCAGGGAGAGGGGTGAAGGTGTGGGGAAAAGGGTGAAGGGTCATGAAGCGTGAAGGATCAGGGAGAGGGGTGAAGGATCAAGGCGAGGAATGAAGGGATGGGGAGAGGGGTGGAGCAGGAAGAGGGGTGAAGGGATAGGGAGAGGGGTGAAAGGGCAGGGAGAGGAGTGAAGGAGCAAGGAGAGTGGTGAAGGGTTGGGAAGAGGGCCAAAATAGAAGGGAGAGGGTGAAGGAACAGGGAGAGTGCTGAAGGGATAGGGAGAGGGTTGGTCAGAGAGAGGGGTGAAGAGATGGGGAGTTAGCTAAAGGCACAGGGAGTGGGGTGAAGGGGAGAGGAGTGAACTAGCAGCGAGAGAAGGGGCAGGGAGAGGTGTAGTTGGGGACAGAGGAGTAAAGGGGCATGAAGAGGGGTGAAAGGTTAGGGAGAGGGGCGAAGAACACTATCAAATCTCCTCTCAACTTTCTACGTTCCAAGGAATGAAGATTGTGGGAGAGACAGGAAGGAAAAGAATGATTGCAGGAGAGATAGAATATGAGAATGATTTAAGGAGGGGGCGATGAGTGATTGTAGGAGACAGGAAGGTTGAGAGTGACTGGGGGAGTGATAGAATGTGGGAGTGATTGGGGAGAGGGGGGTGAGTGATTGTGGAAGAAAGGGAGAGAAAGAGGTGTGAGAGGGCAGAGGTAGAGTGGGTGAATGACTGGGAGAGAGGGGGGATGTTACTTATTTGAGAGAGAGGGTGCCCTCTGTCTCTCGCTCTTTACATGTCCCCCACATCTCTCTGCCCCTCTCGCTCTCTCAGTACCCCTCTCTGGGTCACACTGTGTCTCTCTCTCTTCCCGTCAAATGCCTTTCTCTCTCTCTCCTTCTCTCTCCCTTTTTTTCTCCCTCCATCTCTCTCTGCCCCTCTATTTCTTTCACTATGTTTATGTACCCCCACGCTGTCACTGCCCTTTCTCTCCCTGTCTCTCTGATCCTCCTCTCCCTCCATTTCTGTCCCTCTCCCCCTCTCTGCCCCCAGTCTCTTCCTGTTAGTTCCCTCTCTGACCCTCTCCTCTTGGATTCCCTTTCTCCCTCCTGCTCTCGGTCTCTCTCCCTTCTCTCCCATCCCACCAGCTCCCCCCTCCCCCACCAACCACACACCCTCTCTAGTACTCACCACCCGATGAACATCGCCCCCTGTTACTGGCCTGTCCCGGGGGCACCAGCGGTGAGCCCAGTTGTTGCAGGGGGTGCAGTTGGAACTCTTGAGCAGGTCAAGGGCCTGCAGAGTGACATTAATCAGCTTCGAAACTGGCTCCTGCCATGCACAGTTTACGTTCTGCAAAGAGAGGGGAGGGGGCAGAGAGACCAGACAGGGATCAGTCACAGGGAGAAAGCTCAATCCCAAGACAGTGTGCAGTCCCAGAGAGGGGTCAGAGTGGTAACTCCCAGCACCTGCCACATACATCCCTCCTTCTGCATCAAGAGGGGACACAGAGCACAGAGTCCTTGGGGGGGGGGGGGTTGGTCACTCCTGGCACTAACTATGTACACCCTCATTCTGTGGAGAACTCAGAGGGGTCAGTGTGCAGAGAGCAGGTTCGGTCCCAGCAAGAGGGGTCAGAGGGTCAGTCTCAGGGCGTGGGGTCAGAGATCCAGTCCCAGAGAGGGGGATCAGCCCCAGCAAGGGGTTGGTCTCACCACAGGGTTGGTCACGTTGAAAGGTCAATCCCAGGGACGGGTCAGTGCCGGGCAGAGAGGTCGTCTCCACCGAGAGGTCAATCCCACTGAGCAGGTCCGGCTCACCAGGATCGTCGGGTGGTCTAACGGGCACTGGCACGACGAGAGGGGCTGGTTACCTTTTCCGTCAAATTCAGATCGTTCAGTCCTTTCAGTATCCAGTCGATCATCCTCCGGTTCGACTGCCCCTTCCAGAGGTTCTCCCTCAGGGCTTGCCAGTCTCCCTTGAGCAGGGCCAGTACTGTGTAGGCACAGGCTGTGGCATTCTGGGAGACAGAGGCAGAGAGACAAGAAGAGACGGGGTCGAATTTAGAGTGTTAATGTGCAGTTCTGGGTTGTGCCAACCAAGATTTCTCACCCCATTTGCCCACATTCAGCCATATCCTTCTAAACCTGTTCTCTCCATGTACCTATCGAACATTGAAAGGCCGAGGTCAGGGTTTCCCAACCTTTTTTATGCCATGGACCCCTACTATTAACCAAGGGGTCTACACAGAGTGGATGTGGAGAGGATGCTTCCTATAGTGCGGGAGTCAAAGACCATAGGGCACAGCCTCAGAATAGAACGACATCCTTTAAGAATGGAGATGAAGAGGAATTTCTTTAGCCGGAGGGCAGTGAATCTATAGAATTCATTGCCATAGATGGCTGTGGAGGCCAAGTCACTGGGTATATTTAAGGCAGAGGGTGATAGGTTCTTGATTAACCAGAGTATCAAAGATTACAGGGAGAAGGCAGGAGAATGGGGTTGAGAGGGATAATAAATCAGCCATGATGGAATGGCAGAGCAGACTCGATGGGACAAATAGCCTAATTCTGCTTTTGTGTCTTATGGTCTTATATCTTACCTGTCCTAGTATCTTGTATGTGTTGTTACTCTACCTGCCTTCTGAGAAGCATAGAGCATTACGAGAGGTATAGATCTTTTCTCTCAACACTGTATATTACACACAGATGGGTGTCTAGAACAGATTATCAAGACTAGTGGTGGAAGTATATACAATCAAGGCATTTAAGATGCTGTTAGACAGACATAAGGTTATATAAGGAATGAGCCCTTCCAACCAGTGAGCACATCTACATGAAACACTCCATCATCAGAGCTCCCCACCACCCAGGGCATGCTCTATTTTCACTGCTGCCTTCAGGTTAGAAGGTACAGGTGCCTCAGAACTCTCACCACCAGGTTCAAGAACAGCTACTACCCCTCAACCGTCAGGCTCTTGAATGAAACGAAATAACTACATTCACTTGCTCCATCATTGAAATGTTCCAACAGTTAGTGATCTCACTTTCAGGGAATCTATCTCATGAACTCGCTATTTATTGCTATTTATTTATATTTGCACAATTTGTCATCTTCTGGTTGATGTTTCACTGATCCCAATATAGTTACTGTTCTGTAGATTTGCTGAGTATGCCCATAGGAAAATGAACCTCAGGGTTGTTTATGGTGACGTCTATTGATAATAAAATTTACTTTGCGCTTTGATATGGACCACGTATCTTGCAAGCAGAACAAGTGCTACATATGCCCCTACACCTGCCTCCTCACCGCCATTCAGGGACCCATACTGTCCATCCCAATGGCCATCTATTTCAATCTGACTTCCCATTCTCATTCTAACGTGTCAGTCCATGATGGTCAGTGCCCATTGTTCCCTTTACTGCCATGATGAGGCCAAACTCAGCTTGGAGGAGCAACACCTCATATTCCATCTGGGTAGCCTCCAACCAGATGGCGTGGACATTGATTTCTTCAACTTCCAGTAATCTCTCCCCCATTCCTTCCTCTCTCTTTTCCTATTACCCCATTCTAGCTCTCCCTTAACCATTTCTCTTCTCTTCACCATCCATTACCTCCCTCTGGTGACCTTCCATCTTCCCTTTCTTCTACGGTGCTCCTCTTCGTGTACTCTCTTTATACAGAGAGTGGGTGATATCTGGAACTCACTGAGAGCGGAGGTATTGGAATTAAGAGACCAGAGGCAACAAACATTCAGAAAAACATAAATTCATATGGCACAGAAGCAGGCCCTTTAGCCCAACATGCCCATGCTAGCCCAAGCTAGTCACATTTGCCTTCATTGAGCCCATTTAACCTTCACTAACCACGTACACATAGCCCGTAAGACATAGGAGCAGAATTAAGCCATGCAGCCCATCGAGTCTGCTCCACCATACCATCATAGCTGATTTATCAATCCTCTCAACCCTATTCCCCTGCCTTCCCCCCCCCCCCCCCCCCATAACCTGTTATGCCCTGGCTAATCAAGAACATATCAACCTCCTCTTTAAATATATCAAGTGAATGTCTTTTAAACATTGTAACCATACCTGCCTCTATCAGCAGTTTTGGCAGCTCTTTCTAGTTAACCACCAAACCCTGTGTGAAGAAGCTGCCCCTCGGTCCCCCTTCAAATTACTCCCCTTATTCCCCTAGTTCTTGATTTCCCCAGCCCTGGGGGTCAAAACTCTCTGCATTCACTGCCTCAGTGTCCAAGTTGAGTTTATTATCAGAGGCACAAGTCCTTGTGTGTGTACAAGTGCAGCTAAAAAACTTACTTGCATCAGCATCACGTTCGCTACATTCTCGGGTGCACCGAGATGACAGGCTTGAGGGGAGCACCAACACAGCAGCTGTTTAGAAGGGCCAGAGTCGCCTCTACTTCCTGAGGAGACTGAGGTCCTTTGGAGTATGCAGACCTCCCCTTCACGTGTTCCACCAGTCTGTTGTCGCCAGTACAATCTTCTATGCGGTGGTGTGCTGGGGCAATGGCATCAACACGGTTGATGCTAACAGGCTCAATAAACTAATTAGAAAGGCTGGACACACTGGAGGCTGTGATAGAACAAAGGGCTCAACGGAAAATCCTGGCAATGCTGGACAATGTTTCTTACCCTCTACATGCCACTTTGACTGAACAGAGGAGCACATTTAGTAATATTCTAAGACAACTGTGCTGCTCCAAAAAGTGTTATACGAGGTCATTCTCATCCTTGGCCATTAGGCTCCTTCATGAGTCAACCAATAGATGGGGATCTGATGTAACTTATTTTTCATTTTTTCTTCTGTCTCTGCTAATATTTGTACACTTGTACACTTGTGCATGTGTAATGCTGCTGTGATGTTGTGATTTCCTTTGGGATCAATAATGTATCTACTGTATCTATATTGTACAGGTGAAACATAAATTATACACAAATTATATGCAAGTCTTTTACAACAAAGAACACAATTACTATGAAGAAAGGCCATTTTAGTGCCAGCTGTTCACAATGGTCATAATGTAGTGATCAGGATTATACCATTTGATTCAAGAACTGAATGGTTGATGACACAACCCCAGTGGTGGATCATCTTTGATGATGGATATTGCCTTCTTGAGGCAGCACTGACTGTATACACTACCATGTTGTGTGTTGGGAAGTGTCCCAGAGTTTACCATACACAGACAAACACATGCTCACACTCTCTTACACACACACACACACACACACACACACACACACACACACACACACACACACACACACACACACACACACACACACACACACACACACACACACACACACACACACACACACACACACACGTAATTGGGTACAGGATTGGAACCCGATGTAGTTTTCTGATGTTGTAGCCCATCAACTTCAAGGTTTGATATGTTGTGCATTCAGAGACGCTCTTTTGCACTCAAAAGAGTTGTTTGAGTTACTGTCATCTTCCTCTCAACTTGCACCAGCCTGGCCATTCTCCTCTGTCCTCTCTCATTAACAAGGTGCTTTCACCCACAGAACTGCTCCTCACTCAATGTTTTTTCAATGTTTTTTGTTTCTCTCAATGTTTTTTGTTTCTCTCAACGTTCTCTGTTGTGCATGGAAAATCCCAGGAGGATCAGCAGTTTTCAGGGATCCACCCAGTCTGGCACTAACAATCATTCCACACCCAAAGTTACAAATCACATTTCTTCCCCCATTCTGACGCTTGGTCTGAAAAACAACTGAACCTCTTCACCATGTCAGCATGCCTTTATGCATTGAGTTGCTGCCACGCGATTGGCTGATTAGATATTTGTATTAACAAGCAGGTGCACCTAATAAAGTGGCTACCGAGTGTAGAACAGTGTAGCACACGATATAGTGCTGACCTTTTAACCAATCCTTCCCTCCTCCATTTTTGTACCATCCTATGTAAAACAATTTTAAGTGTCCCTAATGTACCTGCCTTTACCACCACCCCTGGCAGGACATTCCATGTACCCGCCATTTTAAACATAGGACAATACAGCACAGTACAGGCCCTTTGGCCCACAATGTTGTGCCGACCCTTAAGCCCTGCCTCCCATATAACCCTCCACCTTAAATTCCTCCATATACCTATCTAGTCGTCTCTTAAATTTCACTAGTGTATGTGCCTCCACCACTGACTCAGGCAGTGCATTCCACGCACCAACCACCCTCTGAGTAAAAAACCTTCCTCTTATATCCCCCTTGAACTTCCCTCCCCTTACCTTAAAGCTATGTCCTCTTGTATTGAGCAGTGGTGCCCTGGGGAAGAGGCACTGGCTGTCCACTCTATCTATTCCTCTTAATATGTCATGGAATATGTTTTTCTTTGACAGCAGCACAGTGCTGGATGGCCGAGTGGAGATATGTCTCTACCAAAGGAGGTGTAAGGCACTCCTTCTCTTGCTAGCCACCCTTGGGAAAGGAGTAGCGCCTCCTTAGCAACCCCTATTGTATTGTGCTGTAGGTTTTCTATGTTTTACTCTGTCTAGGCCTTTCTACAATCAAAAGGTTTCAATGAGATTCCCCCTCATCCTTTTCCCAAATTCCAACGAGTACAGACCCAGAGCTATCTAATGTTCCTTGTATGTTAACCCTTTCATTCCTGCAGTCATCCTTGTGCACCTCGGCTGAACTCTCCAATGCCAGCACATCTTTTCTTAGATGAGGAGCCCAAAACTGTTCACACCAGTGAGGCCTCACCAATGCCTTATAAAGCCACAGCATCACATCCCAGCTTCTGTATTCTAGACCTCTTGAAATGAATGCTAACATTACATTTGCCTTCCTCACCACCAGCTCTACCTGCAAGCTAATATTCAGGGTGTTCTGTACAAGGACTCCCAAGTCTCTTTGCATATCAGATTTTTGGATTTTCTCTCATTTAGAAAATAATTTGCACATTTATTTCTTCTACCAATCTATGCATTTTCCAACATTGTATTTCGTTTGCCACTCTCTTCCCAGCGACATCTTACTTGCTTACTCGCAGCAAAAAGCTTGCTTGCAGCGACCTCTCAGCCACAGAGCATCAGATAAGCAGTATTGATAAGAAAAACGTCAATGTACATGATCTTAAAGATAACGCATTTAGTACCAAAAAAGTCCTTTTCAGTGCATTTAGAACATGGGCAGCATGGTACCGCAGCAGTTATCACAACACTTTACAATACAGGCGCAATTTCCCACGGCTGCCTTTAAAGAGTTGGTACATTCTCCCCACGAGCATGTCGGTTTCCTCCCACAATCTAAAGATATATGAGTTGGTAGGTTAATTGGTCATTGTCAATTGTTCCATGATTAGGCTAGAATTAAATCGGGCAATTGCTGGACAGAAAGTGCCAGAAGGGTCTATTCCAAGCAGTTTGTCAATAAATAAATAAAAGCATAGAACATTAAAACACATTACAGGCCCTTCAGCTCATGATGTTGTGCCAACCATTTATCCTACTCTCAGTAATTAAAGTTCAAAGTAAATTTTATTACGTATACAAACGTTTGTATAAATATCACTACATGCCACCCTGAGGTTCCTTTTCCTGCAGGCATAATCAGCTAATCTATAGAATTGTAACTGTAACAGGATTAATGAAAGATCAGCCAGGGTGCAGAAGAAACCAAACTGTGCAAATGCAACATAAATGAAATAGCAATATATACCGAGAACATTAAACAAGTTAAAGAATCCTTAGAGTGAGATCATTGGTTGTGGCAACATTTCAATGATGGGGCAAGTGAGTGTAGTTATCCCCTTTTATTCAAGAGCCTGATGGTTGAGGGGGAGTAACTGTTCTTGAACCTGGTGGTGCGAGGCCTGATGTACTTGTACTTTCTATCTGATGGCGGCAGCGAGAAGACAGCATGACCTGGGTGACGAGGATCTCTGATGGTGGATGCTGTTCTCCTACAACAGTGTTTCATGTAAATCAATCTAACTCTTCAATACCACCTAGCCCTCCATTTATCTATCATCCATGAGTTTGTTAAACGCCTCTAAAAGACACAATGAGGAACGTGGATAGGGAAGGGTTAAGAGGGACATGTCGGGCCTGAAGGGATCCAAACTGACCACTCACCACAGATCGCATGAGGTACAAAGGATACCAGCCAAATAGCTCCCCCCATCCCCACCCAACACCCATCCAAAAGAAAAGTCTTCCTCACCAAGTCACTGGAAGTTACGTGGACGCTCACTTTGTAGTCCTTGGGGAATGACTTTATCTGAAAGAGAGAACCTTGGCTCAGAACTGGGAGATGCCCCTCCTTCGGGATTACCCACAACCCTGACTGCAGAGCGTGGTTGGTGAGCGGGAGAGGGATGGCGCAGAGTTCAAGCCCAAGGCGCTTGAACAGGAGAGGTCAGGAAAAAAGGTGTTGGAGGGAATGGGGAGGGTAGGGTTTACAGAAATGGGCAAGGGAGTGACAGCCACATATGGGTTTGTATAGGAGGTCAGGGAATGTAGATGTTATTGAGATAGGGAGGGATTTGAACAGATGGTTGGGGAGTGTAGGGGTAACAGAGATAGAGAGGGAGCTGAGGGTGCGGGTTGAACAAGAGGACAGTGTGTAGGGGTTACAGAAATAGGGAGGGGGCTGGGGAAAGTTTGAACAGGAAGAAGGGGAGTGTATGGGTCAGAGTTAGGGAGGGGGTGAAGGAGAGGTTTGAACAGAGGACACGGAGTGTTGGTGTTATAGAGATAGGGAGGGGTTTGAACAGGAAGAAGGGGAGTGGAGGGGTTAACGAGATAGGGAGGGGCCCAGGGAGAGGTTTGAACAAGAGATCAGGGAGTGTAGGGGTTGCAGAGATAGGGTGCGGGAAGGGTTTGAATAAGAGGATGGGGTATCTATAAGGGTAACAGAGATAGAGAGGGGCAAAGGAAGGATTAGAACAGGAGGACGGGGAGGGTAGAGGTTACAGAGGGGGTGCGAGGGAGGGGTTTGAACAGGAGGACAATAGTGTAGGGGCGGAGGAGGTAAACAGATGGGAAATGTGAGCGAGGGAGGGGTTTACACAGGAAGAAGGGGAGTGTAGGGGCCAGAGAGGATGACAGACTGTGTGGGGAGTTGAAGGCCAAGGATGAGCTTTTGCAGGAGAATGGGGTGTGAAAGACTTACAGAGAGACAGAAAGGCACGGATGGATGGGAAGAGGTGAGAAGGTTGGACATCTGATAACTAGGAGCAAATGTCAATGGGACCTTGGTCAGTAAAGCTGGTAGCAATGAACACAGAGAATCATTAGAGAATCACTCCCCACCATTACCACCTCCGAAACTGCTGTAGAGCCATTAGATCTACTCACAAGGTCGGTCTTCTGAACTGCTGCCATAACATTTTGCAAACTACTTGGGCAGTGATGGCCAATGGTTACAGAGAGCGACAAGGTGAGAACCAGCCACACAAAGCCTGCAGGTAAAACACAGATCTCCATCAACACAGAATTAGACACAGATTACTCTCTATCCACACCATCTCATCCAAACATCTGGGCTCAGACTCAAAGTGAAGCTCCCTCCACACCATCCCATCACATACCCCATGGTCAGTGAATATCCTGTCAAGTCGAGTTTATTGCACAAGTACGGTGAGGTACAGGAACAAGGAAAGACATTTGAAGTAAATTTATGATAAAGTGTGTATACATTTATACTACCTTAAGATTCAAGACTGTTTAATGTCATTAACAGTAGTCAAGTGCAAAGGAGAACAAAATATTTGTTACTCCAGATCTGACGCAGCACACAAAAAAATAATAACACAAGAAACACAATAAAATTAAAAAAGACACAATAAAGATAAATACCTTAAGATAACTTGTATATGTAGATTGATTGAATGTCTGAAAAGTGTCTGTACATAAGGTGACTGCCAGGAATTGATAAAGTAGTGGTGGTGGGTTAGTGGATGGAGGTGTTGATCAGCCTTACTGCTTGGAGAAAGTAACTGTTTTTGAGTCTGGCATGGATGTTATAAGTCCATAAGACATAAGAGCAAAATTAGGCCATTCAGCCATCGAGTCTGCTCCGCCATTCTATCATGGATGATCCCAGATCCCACTCAACCCCATACACATGCCTTCTCACCATGTCTTTTGGTGCCCTGACAGATCAGGAAATTATCAACTTCTGCCTTAAATGTACCCACAGACTTGGCCACACACTGTGGCAGAGAATTCCAAAGATTCACCACTCTCTGGCTAAAAAAACTCTTCCTTATCTCCACCTGCATTGGCAGCTTGTCCACACTTTCACCATCCTCTGAATGGAGAAGCTTACCCTCATGTTCACCCTTAACCCATGACCTCTGGTTGTAGTCCCACCCAACCTCAGTAGAAAAACCTGCTTGCATTTACCCTATCTATAGCGCCTAATGACGACTTCTTTGCTTGCATTTTCGATGTATATTGGATACATTTCTCTGACATTAAATGTACCTTTGACTTATACCCCTCAAAATTTTGTGTACCTCTATTAAATCTCCTCACAATCTTCTACATTCCAAGGAATAAACTCCTAACCTTTTCTAACTTCCCTTATAGTTCCTGGCAACATCCTTGTAAATGCTCTCTGTACTCTTTGAACCTTGTTTATGTCTTTCCTGTAGGTAGGTGATCAAAACTGCACACAATACTCCAAATTAGACCTACCAATGTCTTATCCAACTTCAACATAACATCCCATCTCCTGTACTAAATATGTTGGTTTATGAAAGCCTATGTGCCAAAAACTTTCTTTTCAACCCTATCTACCAGTGACACCACATTCAATGAACCTGTAATCCAAAATCCCTTTGTTCTACCACACTTCTTCAGTGCTCTGCCATTCACTATGCAAAAGCTACTCTGGTTGGTCCTACTGAAGTGCAACACCTCACACTTGTCTGCATTAAATTCCATCTGCCATTTTTCAGCCCATTTCTCCAGCTGGTCTTTGCAGGCATATACAGGAGAAAAAAAGAAATACAAAAGAATTTATGGAAACTATACTTATGAAAGTCTAACTAACAACCAATTTCCAAAAGAAGACAAACTGTGCAAATAAAAATAACACTGAGAGCATGAGTTGTAAAGAGTCTTTGTGAGTTTCTAGATCATAGAATTGGTTCACAGTATTGGTGAAAGAAGTTACCATGGCAGTTCAGGAGCCTGATGATTGAAGGGTAATAACTATTCCTGAACCTGGTGGTATGGGACCTAAGGCTCCTGTACCTGCTGTATGTTGGTGGAAGTGAGAAGACAGCTTGGCCTGGATGGTTGGTGTCCTTTTTTATTTATTTATTGAGATAGAGCGCGGAATAGGCCCTTCCGGTCCTTCGACCTGTGCCACCTTGCAACCCCCGATTTAACCCTAGCCTTATCATGGAACAATTTACAATGACCAATTAACCTACCAACCTGCTTACGGTCTTTGGAATATGGGGGGAGTTCGGAGCATCCAAAGGAATCCCACACAGTCAGCAGTGGGAATTGAACCCAGCTCTTCTGTTCTGTAAAGCATTGTGCTAACCCACTAGGCCATCGTGCCACCTTTGATGATGGATGCTGCTTTGTTGTAGCGGCACTCCATATAAACGTGCTCAATGGTGGGGAGGATTTTGCCTTTGATGGAGTGAGCTGTCTCCACCACTTTCCTGGGCACTCCAGGTCGTGAAGCAACCAGTTAGGATAGCCTCCAGTGTGCATCAATAGAAGTGTGTTGATTTTTTTTTGGTGACATGCCAAATGTACTCCAGCTTCAAATAAAGGAGAGGCATGGCCATGTCTTCTCTGTGACAGCACTATATGTCGGTCTCAGAGACGAAGATCAGAAGATTAGCACGGTGTATGGAGTTCATGAAGGTGCCTCCGTCCTGTCAATCAAAGCAAGCATTAGTGATATATAAACAAGACATTCTGCAGATGCTGGAAATCCAGAGCAACACACTTAAGATGCTGGAAGATCTCAGCAGGTCAGGCAGCACCTATAGAGGGGAATAAACCATCAACATTATGAGGCTGAGACGTGGCACAGTACCGTAGTGGTTTGTACAACACTGTACAGTACCAGCAAGCCGGGTTCAATTCCTGCTGCTGCCTGTAAAGAGTTGGTACAGTACATTTCCCCCATAACTGTGTGGGTTTCCTCCCACAGTCCAAAGGCGCACTGGTTAGTAGGTTAATTGATCATTGTAAACTGTCCTGTGATTAGGCTAGGGTTAAATCGGGGATTGTTGGACGGTACAGCTCGAAGGGCCGATCCTGTGCTTTATCTCTAAATAAACAAAAATAAAAAATCTATGCAGTGGAATAAACAGTCAACATTATCAGGCTGAGACCCTTCCTCAGGACTGGAAAAGAAGGGGGAAGGAGTACAAGCTGGCAGGTGTTAGGTGAAAGCAGGTGAGGGGCAAGGTAGGTTGGTGGTTGAGGAAGATGCAAGCTGCTGGGAAGTGATAGGTGGGAGAGGTAAAAGGCTAAAGAGGGATGAATCTGATAGGAGAGGAAGGTGTACCATGGGAGAAAGTGAAGTTGGAGGAGAACCAGAGGCAGGTGAGGAGAAGCAGTGGGATAAGTGGGGAGCCAGAATGGGGAATGGAAAGAAAGGGAGAGGAGAGAAATTATCGGAAGTTAGAGGAATTGATGTTTATGCCATCAGATTGGAGGCAACCCAGACAGAACATGAAATATATACGAGGAATATAATTTGGAGGAGCAACTCCTCATATTCCAAGACATCGACTGTTTATTGCTCTCTATAAATGCCCTCTGACCTGTTGACTTCCTCCAGCATTTTGTGTGTGCTGTGTAAGTGATAATAAATCTGATTCTGATTACATTTCATTGTCGTCCACGGTAACTCTGGCAGGGCTTGCAGGATATTTCTTCCTACAAAGCGAAACCTAATAGCATGAATGGCAGCGATGCTTCACTACCAGATGAGCTCAACGCCTTTTATGCCCGCTTTGAAAGGGAGAATATAACTACAGCTGTGAAAATCCCTGCTGCACCCGGTGACCCTGAGATATCTGTCTCAGAAGCTGATATTAGGCTGTCTTTAAAGAGGGTGAACCCTCGTAAGGTAGAAGGTCCAGATGGAGTACCTGGTAAGGCTCTGAAAACCTGTGCCAACCACCTGTGGAGTACTCAAGGTCATTTTCAACCTCTCACTGCTACCTGTGGAAGTTCCCACTTGCTTCAAAACAGCAACAATTATAGACATAGTTTATTGATCCCTAGGGAAATACCAGTGACTCAGAAGAATAATGTGAGCTGC
Source organism: Hemitrygon akajei (assembly GCF_048418815.1). Lineage (NCBI taxonomy): Eukaryota > Metazoa > Chordata > Chondrichthyes > Myliobatiformes > Dasyatidae > Hemitrygon > Hemitrygon akajei. Next base: position 21,436,567 of record NC_133147.1, on the reverse strand, counting down.
TTTAATGACTATCACCTGGTAGCACTCACATTTACAGTGATAAAATGCTTTGAAATGCTAGACTGAACTCCTGCCTCAGCAAGGACCTGGACCCACTGCAATTTGCCTATCACTGCAATAGGTCAACAGCAGATGCAATCTCAATGGCTCTTCACACAGCCTTAGACCACCTGGACAATACAAACATCTATGTCAGGATGCTGTTCATCGACTATAGCTCAGCATTTAATACCATCATTCCCACAATCCTGAGAAGTTACAGAACCTGGGCCTCAATTGGATCCTCGACTTCCGAACCAGGAGACCACAATCTGTGCGGATTGGGGATAATATCTCCTCTTCACTGACTATCAACACTGGTGCATGTCAGGGGTGTGTATTTAGCCCACTGCTCTATTCTCTCTATACCCATGACTGCGTAGCTAGGCATAGCTCAAATACCATCTATGTATTTGTTGATGATACAAACATTGTCGGTGGAATCTCAGAAGGAGACAAGAGGGCATACAGGAACAAGATATACCAATTAGTGGAGTGGTGCCACAGCAACAACCCAGCACTCAACGTCAGTAAGATGAAAGAGCTGATTCTGGACTTCAGGAAGGGTAAGATGAAGGAATATACACCAATCCTCATAGAGAGAGTGAGCAGTTTCAAGTTCCTGGGTGTCAAGATCTGTGAGGATCCAACCTTGTCCCAACATATTGATGTAGTTATAAAGAAGGCAAGACAGTGACCTACTTCATTCGGAGTTTGAAGAGATTTGGTATGTCAACAAAGACGCTCGAAAACATCTAGATGTACCATGGAGAGCATTCTGACAGGCTGCGGCACTGTCTGGTATGGCGGTACTACTGTACAGGACCAAAAGAAGCTGTAGAGGATTGTAAATTTAGTCGGCTCCATCTTGGATACCAGTCTACAAAGTATTCAGGACACCTTCAAGGGAATGCTGTCTCAGAAAGGCAGCATCCATTATTAACGACCTCCAGCACCCAGGGCACGCCCTTCTCTCACTGTAACCATCAGGTAGGAGGTACAGAAGCCTGAAGGCTCCCACTCAATGATTCAGGATTCTTCCCCTCTGCCAACTGATTACTAAATGGGCATTGAACCATGAACACCACCTCACTTTTTTAATATATATTATTTCTGTTTTTTGCATGATTTTTAATCTATTCAGTATATGTATAATATAATTGATCTATTTATTATTATTATTAATTTATCTTCTATATTATGTATTGCATTGAACTGCTGCTGTTAAGTTAACAAGTTTCACGACACATGCCGGTGATAACAAACCTGATTCTGATTCTGATTCTGACATTGTTAAAGTGCTCGATCTTCCGACTAACCTTTACCCAGCCCTTGAACTGAACTGCAGCTGAAACAGACTAAGGTGGTCCATAAAACATTCCTACAGCCTCTTGACACAAACGAGGAGGTATGTTATCTTCAATATGGAGTTCTAGGATCCTCTTTGTAAGCTTGTTAAAAGATTTCAGAGGTGTGGTGATGCTGCAGCAAGCGGGAGAAATTTGCTTGCACAGCGTCACAGGCAACCAGGTACGGAACACACAGAGAACTTTAATTACATTGGAGAGGGATAAGAAGGGCATGCATTGGAATAATCTTAATCAGTTGGGGGAGTGGGCTGAGGAATGTTCAATGGGTTTCAATACAGATAAGTGTGAGGTGACGCATTTTCGTAAGTCCAACCAGCGTAAGACTTAGGACACCGGGCAGTGTAACAGAACAGAGGGTCATAGGATTACATTGCATAGCTTACATTGAAAGCAATGTCACAGGTAGCAAGGCATTAGGCACACTGGCGTTCATCGAGCTGGGCAGTGAGTAAAGAAGTTTGGACTTTATGTTGCAGTTGTATAAGTTATTAGTGAGGCCGCACTGCTGTGTACAGTTTTGGTCACCCTGTAATAAGAAAGACATGGTTAACTCAAAAGAGTACAAAGTACTCCAGTCAGCTCCAGCATGGCCACTAGCCTCCGTAGCATCCTGAAAAGGCAGCATCCTTCATTAAGGGACCCACACCACCCAGGTCATGCCCTCTTCTCATTGCTACCATGGGAAGGCACTCGATGATTCTGAATGGACATTGAACCCTTGAACACTACCACACAACTTGCTGTGTCCTATTTATTTCTGTATTTTCTATGACACTTTGACTATATATACATATATATTCACTGTAATTCACAGTTTGTATTATTAAAAATTACACTGTACTGCTGCCACATAACAACAAATTTCTCAACATGTGCCAGTGATACTAAACTTGATTCTGATTCTGAGAATATTTGTGAACACGTTGCCAGGCCTAGAGGCCCGAGTTATAGGGAGAGGTTGACCAGTCTAGCTCTTTATTCCTTGGAACATTGGAGAAGGCGAGAAAATAAATGACATCCACTCCAGGATCGCCTGCCTCAAAAACAGTTACGCTCCCCTGAGCCGTCTGGCAGATTACAACCTCCACCCATTAACCCAACCCACCACCATTACTTGGACATTGTACTTCATAGGATTGCTTTTATATTTATATTTATCGTGGGGTTTGGGGGTCTTTAATCATGTTCCTTATTTGTATCGGTTTTTTTATGCTGCATCGCATTCAGAATAACAAATGTTTTGTTCTCCTTTACAATGGTATACCGGCAAATAAGCCTTGAATCTGGAATTGAGGGGTTGACTTATAGAAGTATTTTTAATTATAATTGGCAGAGAGTTGCGTGCGTTAGGAATTGTATATATTTCAATGCAAGAAGTATTGTAGATGAGCTCGGGGAATTGATCAACACATGGAATTATGATATTGTGGCCATAACTGAGATATGGTTGCAGGACGGGAAGGACAGGAATCTCACTATTCTGGGGTTCACTTGTTGTAGACATGATGGAGCAGGAGGAATTAAAGTGGGAAAGGTGGCATTACTAGTCAGGGTAATTATCACGGCTGTGGTCAATCAGAACAGTCTGGAAACTTGTCAAGTAAGGCTTGATGGGTGGAATTGTGGAATAAGAAAGGTGACCATGTTAACGGGGGCTATTTTATAGACTATCCAACAGTCTGTGAGGAACTATTTTGTGGAGAGATTATGGACTGTTGCAATAACATATGGTTGTGATCATAGGTGATTTTAACTTTCCTAATTTTGACTGGGACTCCCATACTGTAAAAGGACTAGATGGGATAGAGTTTGTCAAGTGTGTCTGGGAAAGTTTTATTAATCAGTCTGTAGAAGTCCCAATGAGAGACTGTGCGATACTTGATCAGGGAATGAGACAGGGCAGTTGACAGAGTTTGTAACGAGGAGCACTTTGCACCTAGCGATCACAGTGCCATTAGTTTCAAAGTAAATATGCAAAAATATAGATCTGGTCCTTGGGTTGAGATTGTAAATTGGAGAAAGGCCAATTTTAATGACATAAGAAAATCTGGGAAGTGTGGATTGGGACAAGCTGTTCTCTGGCAAAGCTGTACTTGGTAAGCGGGGGGCCTTCGAAAGTGAAATTTTGAAAATACAGAACTTGTATGTGCCTGTCAGAATAAAAAGAAAGGGTAAGAGGGTTATGGAACCTTGATTTTTGAGAGATAATGAGGGCCTGGTTAAGAAAAAAAGGAGGTGCATAGCAGGTATGGGCAGGTAGGAATAAATAAGGTATTTGAGGAGTATAAGAAATGCAAGAGAACACTTCAAAATAAATCAGGAGGGATAAAAGAAGGCAAGAGATTGCTCCAGCAGACAAGGTAAAGAAGAATCCTAAGGGATTCTACAGATATGTCAGGAGTAAAAGGATTGCAAGGGACAAAATTCATCCTCTGGAAGATCAGAATGGTAATCTTAGCGTGGAGCCAAAACAGATGGCGAGAATGTTAAAAGGGATTTTTGCATCTGTATTTACTTGGGACATTGACACAGTCTATAGAAGTGAGGCAAAGCAGCAGCGAGGTCATACACCCTATACAAATTACAGAGGAGGAGGTCTTTGCTGTCTTGAGAAAAATTATGGTGGACAAACCCCCAGGGCCTGACAAGGTGTTCCCCCCGTCCCCATGGGAGGCAATTGCAGAAATTGCTGGGGCCTGAGCAGAGATATTTCAATCATCCTTAACGATAGGTGAGGAGCCAGAAGATTGGAATATCACTATGTCTCTTCTCAGCTATCTCTACACTCTCCTGTCATAAAGTTCTGGAGTCCAACATCCAGATTCATGGTATGAAACTCCCTTGACACTCTTCTAAAGTTAGACACAGCGCGGCATTCCCTCCAGATTGTCCCTTCACACACTACTGGGGTCAGAGATAGGGTGGGCCTCTCTCTGCACCAAACACAGTCTCGAGGTCAGACACAGAGTGAGATCCCCTCTGCACCATCGCATCACATGCACCCAAGGTCACACAGAATGAAATTCCCTCTACACCATCTCATTACACACTGCCATGGTCAGACATAGAGTGAAACACCCTCTTCATACAGTCCCATCCCACACTTCCGGGCTCAGACACAGAGTGAAGGTCCATCTACACCATCCCATCACAAATTCCTGGGGTCAGACCAAGTGCGAGGCTCCCGCCACACCATCTCCTCACATTCTCCCAGGGTCACACAGTTTGAATCTCTCTCTACACCATCTCGTCACACACTCCCGGAATCAAGCACAGGGTGAAACTCCCTTCACACCATCCTATTGCACACTCCCAGGGTAAGACACAGACTGAAGTCCATTATGCACTCCTGGTGTCAGACATAGGGTGAAGCTTCCTCCACACTGACCCATCACATACTCACCTCTGCAATGCACCATGCTGTTGGTCAAACGGTTCAAGTCTGCCTCGCTCCCCACAGCTGACCTGCTCTCTCTCCCTCTCTACTGGGTATCTGTTTGACACAGAAGCTTTTAAAAGCCACATCTTTGCCCATTGGCAGGAAGCTCTATTTCGCACCTCAGCTGGAATGAGGTCACAGCATCCAAAAATAGAGAGATGGCTATTAGAAGATAACTCAGCGAAAGAAGATGAGTCTTTCCCTCCATCCACCCACCGCCCCTTCCCACCTCCTCCTCTCCCACTTCACTTCAGATTAGTCAGGAGAATGGGAGATTCCTGGAACTTACTGAATAATGAACTGATTTCCCTCAAACAAATCAGGAAGCATGAGAGGCTCTGCGGATGTTGGAAATCATGATCAATTAGAAACAAGATATGCGCAGTATGTGGTTGTGTACTTCGGTAAAAGGTTGAGGTTGTTCTTGAGTTTTCAGAAGGCCTTTGAGGTGCCGCACACAAGGCTGCTAAACAAGAGTCCATGGTGTTACAAGAAAGATACTATCATGGACAGAAGAGTGGCTGACTAGCAGGAGGCAAATAGTGGGAATAAAGGGAGCATTTTCTGATTGGCTGCCAGTGACTTGTGTTCTGCAGGGGCCACTTGCTGGGTCTGCTTCTTTTCACATTATATGTCAATGACCTGGATGATGGAATTGGTGGCTTTGTGGCCAAACTTGCAGAAGATACAAAAATAGGCAGAGAAGCAGCTAGTGCTGATGAAGGAGGGAATCTGCAGAAGGACTCAGATAGATTAGGAGAATGAGCAAAGAAGTGGCAGATGGAATACAGTGTAGAGAAGTGTATGGTCATGCACTTTGGTAGAAGGAGTAAAGGTGTAGACTATTTGCTAAACAGGGAGCAAATTCAGAAATCTGAGGTGCAAAGGGACTTGGGTCCTCATGCAGGATTCCCTAAAGGTTAACTTAAAGGTTAAGTCGGCAGTGAGGAAGGCAAATGCAATGTTAGCTTTCATTTTGAGAGGACTAGGCTATAAAAGCAAGGATATAATGCTGAGGCTTTATAAGCATTGGTCAGTCCACATTTGGAGCATTGTGAGCCGTTTTCAACCTTGTACCTGGCATTGGAGAGGAGGTTTAAGATTGAAAGCTTTAATGTATGAGGAGCATTCAATGGCTCTGGGCCTTTACTGACTGCAGTTTAAAAGAATGAAGGGGCACCTACCAAATATTGAAAGGCCTAGACAGTATGGCTATGGAGAGAACATTTCCTATAGTAGGAGGAGTCTAGGACCAGAGGACACAGCCTCAGAATAAAGGGGCATCCATTTAGAACAGTGATGAGGAGAAACTTCTTTAGCCAGAAGGTGGTGTACCTGTGGAATTCATTGCAACAGATGGCTGTTGAGTCAAAGTCATTGGGGTATATTTAAAGTGGAGTATGATAGTTTCTTGACTGTAAATATGTCAAAGGTTATGGGGAGAATGGAGTTGAGAGGGATAATAAATTAGCAGATTCAAAGGGCAGATTTGCCTAATTCCACTCCTATTTCTTATGATCTAAAGCTGGAGGAAATGAATCAGTCAGACAGTATCAATGGAGGGGAATAAAGGGCCCAAGACCCTTTGTCAGCATGCCAGCCTAACCACATTGCATCCATAAACAAACGTTTAGTGGGATTCAGACCATCTCCTTGCATAAACTAAAGTAGATCACAAGCATTTATTTGACAATTTCATTTAGTTAGCGGGAGTTGGATGAAACTCGTGGCTGTGTTTTATCAATGCACCACGGGAAGAATCCTGTCACGGCTTGGTACAGCAAAGGCTCGGCATGGGACTGTCCGAAACTGTAGAGAGTTTTGGACACAGCTCAGTACATCACAGAGATCAGCCTCCTCCTGCATGAACTCTGTCTGTACTCCTCGCTGCCTCAGTAACGCAGCCAGCATAATCAAAGACCCCCACCCAACCCGGACATTCTCTCTTCTGCCCTGCCCTTTCCCCAAGTCCTAATGAAGGGTCTTGGCCCGAAACGACAACTATTTATTCCCCTCCGTAGCTGCTGCCTGACCTGCAAAGCTCCACCAGTATTTTGGGTGTGCGGATCCTTAAATCCCAGTAGCATATCTGCCACAGTAGTGTTGTGGTTAGCGCAACGCTTTGCAGTACCAGCGACTCAGGTTCAATTGCCACTGCTTCCTGAAAGGAGTTTGCATGTTCGCCCTGGTTTCCTCCGGGTGCTCCCGTTTCCTCCACAGTCCAAGGAGATACCAGTCGGTAGGTTAATTGGTCATTGTAAATTGCCCCATGATTAGGATAGGGTTAAGTCGGGGTATGATGAGCGGCGCAGCTCGTAGGGCTGGAATGGCTTATTCTGCGCTGTATCTAAATAAAAGAATAATAATAATCAAAGTCCCCACACACCCCCTCCCTCACTGGCACGTGACGTGAATGAATTTCACGGCAGAAAGTCTTTGGGGTAACTGAAGTGTATGTCTTTGCTATCGCCTTGCTCAGTGGTGGTGCCGATGCTTGCTTTTTTTTGCCGGTGGGGGCAGAGGAGATTGTTGCTCGCTGCTGCTTACACGTGGGAGGGGGGAGTTGGGGGGACTTTGGGGTTTAACTGTCATTTATTCTGTGGGGCACTTCTCTGTTTTTGTGGACGTTTGCAAAAAAAGCAAGTATTCAGTTGGACTTTTGAACCTTTGAACCCCGAACATTCTCTCTTCTGCCCTGCCCCTCCCACGTGAGTCCCAATGAAGGGTCGACCTGAAAATATGGCTGCTTTTTCCCTCCATATATGCTGCCGGACCTGCTGAACTCCCACAGTATTTTATGTGTGTGGATCAAACTCTAGGCAGTTGAAAATGCAATCGATAAAAAAGAAATTCTGCGGATGCTGGAAATCACACTCAAACACATTATGCTCAGCAGGTCAGGTAGCATCTATGGAGGGAAACGAGCAGTCTACGCTTTGAGTTGCGACAATTCATTGGGACTGGTAATAATGATAAGGAAGCCAGAATAAGAAGGTGGGGATGATGGGGGGAGGATGAAGGCTTGTCTTCATTAGCCAAGACACTGAATAGAGAATTGTATGGCACAGGCACAGACCCTTCGGCCCATGACGTTGGGTCAAAATCCTTCAATATGACTAGCTCTGACCCTCTTGAATCCATGTATCATATTTGTCTCCACTGCCATGTGTGGCAGTGCATCTTAGGTACTCTCCACCCTTGCTGGTGAGAGGCAGCCTGCCTGAGACACCAAAGTGCTGGGCTATGGACTGTAGTTTTTGATGAACTGTAGATCAAGGTCTCTTTGGGGGGGGGGGGGTGCTTTTGCTATTGCTTGCATGGTGTGGGGGTGGTCAGCACTTCTGCTGGTGCAAGTGGGAATGGGTGAGGAGGCAGGCTGATGCCACTTGTGCGTAGGAGGAGGGGTTTTGGGGTTCTAATCATTCATTCTTGGGGGTTTCTTGTTTCGTGGATGTCTGTGAAGAGTAAGAATTTCAGGTCATATACTGTATGCATTCTCTGATGTTAAATTGAACCATTTGGCCCATTTGAAAAACTTGCCCTGCACATTTCCTTTAGAACTTCACCCCTCAGCTTAAATGCCCTCTAGTATTATACATTTCAACCTTGGGGAAAAGGTACCTGCTATATCACTCTCTGTTTAGAAAAAGAATTGCCCCGCACATCTTCTTTGAAGCTACCCCTCTCACCTTAGACACTCAGATCCTGGGGCAAAAATGCTCCTGACCATCTACCCTATCGATGCCTCTCCGCTCAGCCGACTTTGAAACTCAAATGCCAAATCAGACTATTAAGAACAGAGAAGAGCACAGCACAGTCCCTTCAGTCCACAATGTTGTGCCAACTTTTAACCTACTCTAAGATCAATCTAACCCTCCCTCCTACATAGCCCTCCATTTTTCTTTCATCCATGTGCCCCTGAAAGTCCCTTATATGCCCCTAATGTATCTGCCTCAAAGGTCACACATAGCATTCCACACACCCACTGCTCTTGGTGCAAAAAAACTCGACTCTTACAGCCCTTCCCTATAGTTTCCTCCAATCACCTTAAAATTATGCCCCCTTATATTAGCCATTTCCACTCTGTCTCTGGCTGCCCATTTGGTCTATGCCTCTTATCGTCTTGTACATCTCTATCATGTAACCTTTCATACTGCTTTGCTCCAAAGAGAAAAGCCCCAGCTCTCTCAAAATATTCTTCAGGCATGCTCTCTAATCCAGGCAGCATCCTGACAAATCGATTCTGCACCCTTTCCAACACTTGCAATGCCTTCCTATAGTGAGGCAACCTGAATTGAGCACAGTACTTCAAGCACAAGAAAATCTGCAGGTGCTGGAAATCCAAAGCAACACACACAAAATGCTGGAAGAACTCAGCGGAACTGGTGGCATCTATGGAAAAGAGGAAGCAGTTGATGTTTCGGACCGGTACCCTTCATCTGGACTGGGGGGAAAAAAAGATTAAAAGACTTCTCTGGTGACACTTCGAATGTGATGCAGCATGGGGTTCAGAAGCCTAATGGCCTGAGGGAAGACAATGCTTCCCATCCTGACCATCCTTGTCTCTATGGATTGGAGTCTTCTGCCTGATGGTAGAAAGTCAAAGATGGATGGGTGGGATCCATGATAATACTAAGGGCCCTGTGCATGCAGCGCTTCTTTTAAATGTCCCCGATCAATGGTAGGGAGACCCAGATGATCCTCTGTTCTCACAGTCCTTTGTAGGTACTGCCAGTCCGGTACTCCGCTGCTCCCATACCAGATGGAAAAGCAGCTTGTCAAAACATTCTCAAAGGTTCTCCTGTAAAATTCAATTCAGATGAGTTGGGGGTGGGGGGGGGAAGCCTCACTTGTCTGAGTCTGCTCAGGAAGTGGAGGTACAGCTGTGCCTTCTTATTCAGGGAGGTGATATTGAGGGACAGGGTGAGGTCATCCATAATGTGAACTCCCAGGAACTTGGTGCCTTTAACTCTCTCTATGGAAGAACTCAGCAGGTCAGGAAGTGTCCGTGAGGGGAATAAACACAACATTTCAAGCTGAGATCCTTCGCCAGAACCCAAAACGTTGACTGTCTATACTCCTCCACAGATGCTGCCTGATGCCCTAAAGTTCACAACGTACATCAGTGATAATAATCTCAATTCCAATTCTGAAGTAACCTCAGATCTCCGGGGATAGCCTTTGACCTCAGCTGTTCTTGATTTAAACAAAGTGAACTGGTAATCTATTAATTTTTGAGAGCTACGATCTTCCTTCAGGGTGAAGTGTGAGGTCCTGCAGTGCCCAACCGGTACTGACAGATTCATCTCAGCACTTGGAGTTCAAAGTTTAAAGTAAACTTATTATCAAAGTACTTAAATGTCACCATATACAGCCCTGGGATTCATTTTCCTGTGGGCATTTACAGTTGGTAGGTTGATTGGTCATTGTAAATTGTCCCGTCATTAGACTAGGGTTAAATTTGAGGTTGCTGGGCAATGTGGCTCCAAGGGCCAGAAGGATCGACTCTGCACTGTATCTTGATAAAATAAATACAAAGAAACACGATAGAATCAGTGTTGTGGAAGGATGTGGAAGCTATTGGAGAGGATGCAGAGGAGATTTACCAGGATGTTGCCTGGATTGGAAAGCAAGTCTTATGAGGCAAGATCAGCAGAGCTGGGACTTGTCTCTTTGGAGCGTAGAAGGATGAGAGGGGACTTGATAGAGGTCTACAAGATTATGAGAGGCATAGATAGGGTGGATAGCCAGTACCTATTTCCCAGGGCATGAATAGCAAACACCAGAGGGCATATGTACAAAGTTAAGGGAGGGAAGTTTAGGGGAGACATCAGGGGTAAGTTTTTTTTTACACAGAGGGTTGTGGGTGCCCGGAATGACTTGCCAGGAATGGTGGTGGAGGCTAAAATATTAGGGGTATTTAAGAGCCTCTTGGATAGGCACATGGATAAAAGAAAAATAGAGAGTCTGGGATAGTGTGGGTTTAGTACTTTTTTTAAAGGAATATATGGGTCAGCACAACATCGAAGGCTGAAGGGCCTGTACTGTGCTGTAGTATTCTAGTGTCTAGTGTCTAATCATTGCAAAACTACATGGTGGGGGGAGTCGGTGCTGGCGCGAGATGGGGTGGATGGGGGAGCTCAATACCTTTTGCTGTTGCTTCTGCGAAGGGAGGGCTTCAATGTTCCTATTGTTCAATAGGGTTTCCTTGGTCAACGTCTATGAAGAGGAAATCTTAGATTGTGCATTGGATACATACTCTGATACTAAATGTACTTAAAACAAGCAGCCAATGTGCAAAAGACAAACTGTACAAATACAAAAAAAAGTAATAATTATATTAGATAAATAAGTAATATTGAAACCGGGAGTTGTAGAGTCCTTGAAAGTGAGTCCATAGGTTGTGGAATTCCACTCATTGTTGAAGTGGGTGATTATCCACGCGGTTCAAGAAAGGTAATAATTGTTGCTACCCTGGAGTTCTGGGACCTGAGGCTCCGGTACCTCCTGCCCGACGGTGGTAGCAGGAAGACCGCTTGGCCTGGATGGAGGGCGTCCTTGATGAGGGATGCTGAGGGAAGGGCTGAATCCTTCTGCAAAATGATAGGGTGGAGCACTTGCGACAGAGAAACGGATTCTCTCACACTCCTCCCACCCCCCCCCCCCCCCCACGAACCCCTTGTAATGCCCAGCTGAAGAGGTACTACCGGGCGGTGTGCAGCGGTGCCCCCTCAGGCCAGTAAAGGTATCACCGGGGCTGAACTGCAAGAAGCCTGGCAGCCCCCATTCTTGCCCTACGGACTGGCTGAGTTTCAGCAGAACCGATCGCGCATCTGCTGCAGGGCGGGCAGTGAGGAGGGAGCACCGTGCTGTTGCTCCACAGTTTGGAAAAGGTGAAATGCAATTATCAGTGTGAAGACTGTTGGTCACATTGCCATTACCTTCAGATTCCTGTGTACATCCTATGTTCTCGCCTGCTCTGTGTTATTTCCGTATCCAGCACACGTACACAGTACAATGATAAAGCAGGGTAGGATTTCCACAATGAACCATCGGGTTCTGGAGTGTCACAGTACAGAGAGAACTAGCAGTGCAGGTACACTGTTCCCTGAAGGTGGCGTCACAGGTAGACAGAGTGGTGAAGACAGAATTTGGTGTGCTAATTTTCATCAATCAGGCCTCTGAGGATGGGGGTTGGGCTGTTACTTTGCAGTGAGGCCACAGTTGGAGTACTGCGAGCAGTTTTGGTCTCCCTGCTGTTGGAGACCTCCTCCAGGCCCGAGGAGGTTCGTGAGCATGTTTCTGAGATTGGAGGCACTGAGTTATGGAGAGAATCTGAGTAGGTGGGACCTTTTCCCTTGGAGTGTAGGAGAATGAGGGGTGACCTTAGGGATACAAAGTCATAAGGGGCATAGAGAGGATAAGCCACACAGTCTATTTCCCAGGGTTGGGGAATCTAAAATCAAAGGGCACATGTTTAGGGTGAAAAGATAGAGAATTTTTAATAAGACCATAAATCATAGGAGCATAATTATGCCATTCAGCCAATTGAGTCTGCTCAGCCTTTTAATTATGTCTGATTTATTTTTCCTTTTCAGCGCCACTCTCCTGTCTTTTACCCATAACCTTTGAATTCCTTATTAATCAAGAACCTGTCAACTCTGCTTAAAATTTCCATGGAGAGGATGTTTCCTGTGGTGGGAGAGTCCATGACCAGAGGACACCGCCTCAGAATAGAAGAGTGTCCCTTTAGAACAGAGATGAGGAGGAATTTCTTTAGCCAGAGGGTAGTGAATCTGTTGAATTCATTGCCATAGACAGCTGTGGGGGCAAGGCGTTGGGTGTATTTGAAGCGGAGGTTTAAATATACCCAATAGTGGGAATCTCAGCACAGTCCAGTTGGTTGGATCAGACTGTGCAAAGAGGCACATTTCCATTTGCAGTAGAAAAGGGGCCATTGAGCCCATCATGCTCTGTGCTAGCTCACACAGGAATCCAATTTACCCCCCACTAACTTTCCCTCTTTTCCCCCCTTTAACCTCCTCGACCCTGCACCATACTGTCTACACTGCACTTTCTCTGTAACCATAACACTTTACTTGGAAATTTCTTGCATACTTCCTCAATGCATTGATGTGGTGAATGATTGTGTGGGTAACATACAAAGCAATGTCTCTCACTGCACCTCCCCCACTCTCTCTGTTCCCCTCTCTGCCCAACCACCACCATCTCTCCCTCTTCTAAAACACTTTCCTCTCTCCCCTCTCTCTTGTCTCACTTTCCCGTCTTTGCATCTCTCTTTCTGACCCACCCACACTTTATCCCCCAGCACCATCTCTCTCCCTCTCCCAAACTCTTTCTCCCTCCCCTTTCCCAGAAACTCTCTCGTCTGTCTCCCCCACCCTTGTAGCATCCTTTGCTCCCTCTCACACCACCTTCTCCCCCACCACCACCTCTCTCCTCCCAAACTCTCTTCTCTGTCTTCCCCCTCATAGGATCCCTCACCTGTATCTGCAACAATCTCTCCTGAATTTCTGTCCTCTCTCCTCCCACCTCTCCGAGAATCTTTCTCTTGTTTGCCTCTTTCCACCCCCTCTTCACTGCCCCACCATCACTCACACTCACATACACTCTCTTTCTGTCTCTCTCTCTCCACTGCCTCTCACTCTCTCAGCCTCATTTATTTATTTAGTGATAGGCCCTTCTGGCCCTACAAGCCATGCTGCCCAGCAACCCCTGACAACCCCCAATTTAATTCTTGCCCGATCATGGGTCAGTTTACAATGACCAATTTACCTACTGACCAGTACGACTTTGGACTGTGGGAGGAAATCAGAGCATCAGGAGTAAAGTGAAATCCACACATTCCACAGGGAAACTCCTTACAGAGGACAGTGAGATTGAACTCTGAACTCTGCATCCCAAGATGTATTAGTGTCGTGCTAAACACTATGCTATTCTCTCTCTCTCTCTCTCTCTCTTCTCCTCCAGTCTGTCTCCTTGACAAGAATAATTGACCAATTTACCTCATTGCTTTCTCAGTGATTGTCAGCCGCTCATTTACACCAATTGTAGTGCCGTAGGGTGCAGAAGCAGGCCATTTGGCTCACCGAGTCTATGCCAACCATCGGGATCCCTTCTACGCCAAACCTCACCCAACTACCCACTCCAGCGCCACTTCCTAGATTCCTGTCCCTCACCCACGCACTCTTGAAGGTGACTCAGTGTAGCCAATGAGCCAAGTGATTGCTCTCTCTGCCTCTCTCCCTCTCTCCCGCTGGTGAGAGAGAGCCTGCTGATTCTCGAGTGGGTGGAACTCGAAATGAGCAATGCTGGAGACCGTAACCTTGAAACACCGAGCTGTTGGCCTCCCCTCTTGTTGCAGGAGCAATACCTCTCCCTCTTCCTCGTTAGTGAGAAGGAGGGCCTGTTGAGATGTCGAAGTGTTGAGATAAACAGTAGTTATTGGTGGTCGATAGATCATGGTCTCTGCGTGCTTGCTACTGCTCGGCGGGTAGTGGGGTATTACTTTTGCTGAAGCAAGGGAGTAGGGGAAGTAGGAAGGTTGATGTTTTGAGGCTGCCTGTGCATGGGAAGTGGGGTTTTGGGGTTTTAACATTTTTCTGTTTTCGTTCCTTGTTTTTTTTCTCTCACTGTTTCGTGGACGTCTGCGATGAGTGAGAATTGCTGGTTGTACACTGTGGACATTGTCTGGCATTAAACTGAACCATTGAAGTGACCTAGTATAGGAGAAATGGGTGTGGTCACAGGCCGAATATGCAAGCCACACACACACACAGCAGCGGCAACAGAGAGAGTCACGCACAGGCTAAAAGTGACAGGAAAACCACAGAAGGACATGTTATACCAGGTTCTAAAAGTTCTAAGAGACAGAGAGAGAGAGAGATGGGGGAGAGAGGGAGGGAAAGATAAAGAGGAAGGGAGACGGAGAAAGAGGAGTGAAGTTGGGGGGGGACACAGATGTGAGAGGGAGGGTGGAAACAGAGGGAGAGATATAGAAAGGGAGAGAGAGGAGGAAATGGGCCAGACAAGCAAGAGGGAGATTCTGGAGAGAGAGAGAGAGTCGGGGAAAGGGGAGAAGGATGGGTGAGAGACAGAGGCAAAAAAGGGGGTGGGAGTGGGAAGTCAGTGAGAGTAGAGAGGCAGGGAGGAAAGAGAAGGAGAGAGATTCTGCGAGAGGGACTGTGAGAGGGAGGATGAGGCTGGGGGAGGGACTGATGGGGTGCACGAGGGAGAACGGGAGAAGAAAGGAGGAGAGGCATGGGATGAGCAGCAGGAAGACCCAGGGCAAGAGAGAGCAGAACAGGAGCTGGTTTTTGGCAGGCCACCACCAGTCTTACTTTAATCTCAATAATCCTGGCCTTGTGGATTGTGGTCAGTATGCCCAGGGATAGGAAATGTGACAAAAGCTGAGCCCTCCCTCCCCCACAGGGTCACATCCGTCCACCAATTCAGAGGGTCCGACACGGTCCCAGGTAGCAGAGAGCACCTCGTGCATTTATAAATAAATTTTAATTTATTTTATTTTATTGAGATACAGCACAGATTAGGTCCTTGGAGCTGCGCTGCCCATCAATTCCCCAATTTTATCGTAGCCAATTTATGGGACAATTTACAATGACCAATTAACCTGCCAATCAGTATGTCTTTGGACTGTGGGAGGTAACTGGAGCCACACACACACACACATAGACAGACGCACACGTATACAAACACAAAGTCATACATATATACAAACATGCACATATACTAAAACTCACAAATATAAGCACATATGTATTATCACACGTTCAGAAACACACATACTTTGCATACTTTTGTAGACTGAGGTCTCTCTGTGGGACTATTAACTGAAGTACACACAAGCAGATGTTTTGGCTCACAAGCAAGTGCCTGCACTTAGTTATGTTTTCTACACACACACACACACACACACACACACACACACACACACACACACACACACACACACACACACACACACACACACACACACACACAGTCTGATCCCTGTAAGAGGGAATTCACCCTCTCCCTTCTCTCTCTCTCTCTCACACACACACACACACACACACAGAGTCTGACAGTCTGATCCCTGTAAGAGGGAATTGACCCTCTCCCTTCTCTCTCTCTCTCTCTCTCACACACACACACACACACACACACACACACACACACACACACACACACACACACACACACACAGTCTGATCCCTGTAAGAGGGAATTCACCCTCTCCCTTCTCTCTCTCTCTCTCTCTCTCTCTCTCACACACACACACACACACAGTCTGATCCCTGTAAGAGGGAATTCACCCTCTCCCTTCTCTCTCTCTCTCTCTCTCTCTCTCTCTCTCACACACACACACACACACACACACACACACACACACAGAGTCTGATCCCTGTAAGAGGGAATTCACCCTCTCCCTTCTCTCTCTCTCTCTCTCTCTCACACACACACACACACACACACACACACACACACACACACACACACACACACACACACACACACACACACACACACACAGTCTGATCCCTGTAAGAGGGAATTCACCCTCTCCCTTCTCTCTCTCTCTCTCTCTCTCTCACACACACACACACACACACACACACACACACACACACACACACACACACACACACACACACACACAGAGTCTGACAGTCTGATCCCTGTAAGAGGGAATTGACCCTCTCCCCTCTCTCTCTCTCTCTCTCTCACACACACACACACACACACACACACACAGTCTGACAGTCTGATCCCTGTAAGAGGGAATTCACCCTCTCCCTTCTCTCTCTCTCTCTCTCACACACACACACACACTATCTGAAGGGAATTGACCCTCTCACTTCTCTCTCTCTCTCTCTCACACACAGTCTGACAATCTGATCCCTGTAAAAGGAAATTCACCCTCTCACTTCTCTCTCTGTCTCTCTCACACACACACACACACACACACACACACACACACACACACACACACACACACACACACACACACACACACACACACACACACACACACACACTCTGATCCCTGTAAGGGGGGATTCACCCTTGCACTCCCCATTCTCTCCCACTCTCTTTTACTCTGTCTCTCTATCTCTCACACACACACTTTTCTCCTTGGAGCGATGGAGGGTAAGATGTATTAGATGATGAGAGGTATTGATTGTATGGATAGCCAGAGGCTTTTTCCCAGGGCTGAAATGGCTCATATGAGAGGGCACAGTTTTAAGGGGCTTGGAAATAGGTACAGAGGAATGTCAGGGGGTGGTGGGTGCGTGGAGTGGGCTGCTGGCGACGGTGGTGGAGGCGGATACGATAGGGTCTTTTAAGAGACTCCTGGATAGGTGCCTGGAGCTTAGAAAAATAGAGGGTTATGGGTAACCCGAGGTAATTTCTAAAGTAATTACATGTTCAGCACAACATTGTGGGCCGAAGTGTCTGTATTGTGCTGTAGGTTTTCACACACACACTCAGGGGGTGGGAAGCAAAACTGAACAAGCACATGGCACGAGGGAGGGGTGTGGCAAGGCGGGAGCTGGGGTGAGCTAGGGAGAGGAGGATGAGAGAGGAGGGGAGTGGTAGATGGTGGAGAGAGCAATAGAGGTACAGAAATATGGAGGGGTCAGGGCGGGGAGAGATGAGGGATGGGGAGACAGCGTGGAGGGAGTATTTGGAGATAATTGGATGGAATGAGAGAGAGAATATGACAAAGATAGAGAAACAGTTAGAGTCACATAGAAAGCGACAGAGAGTGAGAGGGATAAAGAGAGAGGCAGAAAGAAAGTGACAGAAGAGAAAGAGACAGAGAGAGACACAGACAGAGAGAGAGAGAGATAGAGTGAGAGAGAGAGATACTTTCAAGGAGCAATGCCTCAGAAAGGCAGCATCCATCATTAAGGACCCCCATCGCTCAGGACATGCCCTCTTCCCATTGCTACCGTCAGGAAGGAGGTACAGTTGCCTGAAGACACACACTCAATGATTCAGGAACAGCTTCTTCCCCTCTGTCATATTTCTGATTGGACGTTGAAACTATGTACATTAACTCACTATTTTTGCTATCTTTTTGTACTAATTTAATTATTCTCTATATTTCTTATTGTGATTTACAATGTTTTATTGTTATGTATTGTAACGTATTGCTACATAAACCAACAAAAACCATATGCCGGTGATAGTAAACCTGATTCTGATTTGGATAAAGAGCAGGTAAGCTTAAGAACAAAAGGGTGAGGGAAGGAGAGGGGGAAGGATTAGCAATAGAGGAGGAAGGGGTGCAAAAGAGGGAGAGCAGGGATAGTGGAGAGGGAGGGAGTGGGGAGAGGGAAAGAGATGGAAGAAAGAGGGGGGAGGACAGACGTTGAAGAGTGGCGGGAATAGTTAGGGGAGGGAAGGAGAGCTGGAGTGATAATGGAAAAGTGGAGTGAGGGGAGGTAGAGGGAAGAAAGGTTTGAGGGTGGGAGGGAAGGAGGGGTAGAGCTGTGAAGGGTGGTCAGAGGAGCTGTTGCGGCTAGGAGAAGGGGTGGAGAAAGGGAGGGCTGAGAAAAGAGGGGGAGAGGAGGGGCTTGAGCGGCTGATGGGAGAGAAGTAGAGACTGGTGGGTTGGACAGAGGAGGGGGTGAGGGAGGGTGTGAAGGGCATAAGATAGAGTGAGGAGGGAGAAGATTTGGAACATGGAGGAGTGCAAGGGAGGGGATTGCAGGAGGAGGGAGTAGGAAAGAGGGAGAGGGAGGAGAGTTATAAACTGGAGGGGTGGTGGGAGGAGGGAGAATTGGAACTGAGAGAGGAGGGCTTGAGAAAGAGTGGAGGATGGACAGTGGACAGAATGAGGGTGGGAGGAGAGATGGGGAACAAGGAGGGAGGGAAGGACGAGGGCTGGTGGGAGTGAAGAGATTGGAAACGGGAGGTGTGAATGGAGGAGGAGGCTGCAGGTGAGAAGTAGGAGAGAGGATGAAGGGAGAGTGGAACAGCAGATGTGTGGGGGGTATGGAGGGAGCTCAAAGGAGGGGTAAGCAAGTTAGACAGAAGAGGAGGAGAAATGAGGAAGGAAGAGTTCAGTGAGGTGGAGGGAGGTATTGGGGGGATTTAGTGAGAGGCTGGAGTGAGTGGAGGAGGGTGGATGGAGCAAATTAGAAGGTGTGGTGGGAGGGAGGGTTGGAATTTGGAGCAATGAGGGTGTGAGTGATGGGGTACAGGAGCAGGAGAAGGGAGAGAGGGATGGAGGAAGGACAGGGAGAGGGTGGAGGTGCGGGATCAGGGAGGAATGGAGACATAGGAGGGGTGGAGAAACAGTGGAGGGGTGGGGAGGGAGGAAGAGGAGATGAAAGATAGGGGAGGAGGGAGATTGAGGGAGATGGGGAGGATCAAGCTAGAGGGGGGAAGGAGGGAGATCGAGGGAGAGGGGAGGAGCAGTAGGGGAGTGGTGGAGCAGGGTGGAAAGAGTAGGGATATGGTGGGGAGAGGAGAGGAGAGAAGGGAGATGGAAGGGGAGGAGGGAGATGGCAGGGAGAGGAGGGAGAGGGGAGGGAGGTGGAGGAGGGGGAGAGGATGAGAGGAAGATGGGGAGGGGAGGGTGATGGAGGAGAAGGGGAGGAGGGAGAGGGGAGGTGGAGGGAAGGACGATGGAAGGGGAGGAGGAGGAAAATGGCAGGGAGAGGAGTGAGAGGGGAGTAGGGGAGGGGAGGGTAGAGGGGAGGGGATGGGTAGAGGGGAGGTGGAGGGGTAGAGGGGAGGTGGAGGGGAGTAAGATGGAAGGGGAGAGGGGATGAAGATGAAGGGGAGGGGAGAAGGGAGATGGCAAGGAAAGGAGAGGAGTGAGAGGGGAGGAGAAAGAGGGGAGAGGGAGAGGGGAGGGGGTAAGAGGATGAAAATGAAGGGGAGGGGAGGAGGGAGATGGAAGGAAAGGGGTGAGGAAGGAGACGGTGGGAAGAGAAGAGGAGTGAGAGGGGAGGAGGGAGAGGGGAGACGGAGAGGAAGAGGGAGAGGAGGTGGAGGAGGAGAGGGAAGGGGAAGAAGGGATGGGGAGAGGGGAGGAGATTGATGGGGTGTAGGGTTGGAGGGAAATGGAATGAAGAGGTGTTGGAGGGGAGAGAGCTTTTCCAGCATTATCAGCTGAGCTCCCGATGTACTATCTAACTGACTGCTCTCACCATGGTAAAGGTGCCAGAAGGTTCTTATCGCTCTCTCTTCCCGTTTCCCACCTCCACGGTGTCAAGATGTCTTCTCAACTCTCCTCCCTTGTCCGTCTCAAAGAGGGGAGAGAGACAGAGAGAGTGGGTGAGCTTGTTGGATGGGGGAGAAAGATGGGGGGATTGGATGGGGGAGAGGGAGAGAGAGATGGGGGCATCTCTGTCATAGGAACAGAGAGAGGGGGTTCAAGTGATAGAGAGAATGAGGGGGCAGACAGATAAAGAGCGAGAAAGAGGGATAGCAAAAGAGAGAGGGGGTATGATGGGAGAGAGAAAGGGGATGATGTCAGGAGAGAGTGGGGAGTTGAACACATCGGGAAGGGGAAGAGGGGTTGGCTACGTTCTGGGCTGCTACTGACCCAGGACACTGAGGCTGCTTACCACAGGATCACGTTGTGATACTTTTCTTCCTCTCCTTCTCCCTGGGGTGGGTGCTGTGGTAAACTATGTGTATACCTGTCTGGACACACCCCTCTGCTGACTGCTCCTATGGCTCCTCCCACAGACCCCTGTATAAAGGCGATTGGGGCACTGCTCCTCCCTCAGTCTTTGACCCGTCGTGCTCCCTTTTCGCTGTTAATAAAACCTATCGTTCACTTCCAGTCTCCTAGACTTATTGATGGTGCATCAGGTGCCAAGAGTGGTGACTGAGGCAAACACAATAGGGGAGTTTGTTCTAACCCTTTGAAAGACAGTGAACGCACAGAGGATTCACTTAAAATGGACATGGTATTGAAGGGATTAGTGAAATTAGGTACCATTAATTGAAATAGTATAGTACCATGAGCCAAAAAGCTTGTTGCCGTGTTGTGTGGTCCAATATTCTGTAATAGGGAGGGAGGTAGAGGGAAATAGAGTGGTAGGGAGAGAAGCAATAGAGGGAATTAGAGGGAAGGGGTAAAGGGAAGCAAGGATGCAATGTTGAGGCTTCATAAGGCACTGGTGAGGCCTCACAGAGTTGTTAGGAATGTTAAGCCTCCTGTTTAAGAACAAATGTGTTGACATTGGAAAGGATTAAAAAAAGAAAACATGAGAAGGTTTCCAGGAATGAAAGGCTTATTGGATGCCAAACGCTTGATGGCTCTGGGCCCGTACTCACTGGAATGAAACCTATCGAATATTGAAAGGCCAGCCAAAGAGGATGTTTCCTTTGGTGAGGCAGTTTAGAACCAGAGGATACAGCTTCGGCGAGATGCCCATTTCAAACAGTGATTAAGAAGGATCTCTCGAGCCAGAAGGCGGGAAATCTGTGAAATTTGTTGCCACAGGCAACTGTGGAGAGCAAATCACAGGGTGCCTTAAGGCAATCATTGATGGGTTCTTGATTGGTCAAGGTGTGAAAGGTTACAGGGAGAAGGCAGGAGAAACGGGTTAACAGATAAATAGATCAGGCAGGATAAATTGGCAGAGTAGACTCAATGGTCGGAAAGGCCTAATTTTGCTCCTGCATCTCATGGAAGAAGGTAAATGGAGATGGTCAGGAGGAAAGAGGTAAAGGGGAAGGTAGAGGGAAATACCATCAAGAACATCTTCAAGAGACGGTAGGGAGAGAGAGTGGGGAGAGAGAATGTAAGAGAGAGGGCGAAGACAGATAGTGGGGGAGAGGGATGGAAGGTAGAGCGAGAGGGAGGGGGTTGGAGAGAGAGAGGATGGGGTGAGAGGCTGAGGCAGGGGGAAGGGAAAAGGTGAAGGGGAGATGGGGTTTGATAGAGGGGAAGGTAGTGAGGGGGGTGAGAGAGGGAGAGTAGGAGGGAGAGACAGAGGGAAGGCAGGAAAGGGAGAGAGAGGGGAAGGGAGAGGGAGGGTAGAGAGAGGGGGTGGAGGAGAGAAAAAGGGAGCGAGGTGAGGGAGATGAGAGAGGGGGAGAGAGTGGCGTAAGGGGTTACAGACAAGGATGGGAAGTGGGGAAGTGAGGGAGTGGGGAAAGAGAGGGAGGGAGGAGTGGAAAGAGGGAGCATGGGAAGGGGAGAGGGGATTGAAGGAGAAATAGAAGAAAGGGGAGGGGGTTGTGAGTGTGTGAGCAGAGAGAGAGTGGGAAGTGTAGAGAAGGAAGAGGAAATAGGGAGTGGTGGGAGGAATACAGACGGGAGGGAGAGTGGGAGGCAACGGGAAAGTGGGAGAAAGAGAGAGGGTAGAGGAGGGAGAATGTAGAGAGGGAGCAGGGAGAGAGGGAGAGAGCAAGGGGGAGAGATGAAGTAGGGGAGGAGGAGAGAGGAAGGTGGAGGAATTGGGGGGAGGGAGGGATCAGAGAGTGAGGGAGAGAGAGGAAGGTGGGAGCAAGAGGGAGTGACAGGTGGAGAGAGGGGGAGAGTGAGGACTGGGACAGATGAGGGTGAGGCACAGTGAGGGGAGAGGGTGTAACAGCACGAGCAAGGAGAGAGAGAAAAGGGGACAGAGAGGGAGGGGAAGAGGCGGAGGGTGGGATTGGGGTTGATATAGTGAGGGGTAGTGAGAGGGGGCAGAGATGGGGAGAGAGTGAGGGAGGGAGGGAAAGGGAACAGAGGGAGGGGAGATTGACTGGGAGGGAAGAGAGGGGGGATTGAGAGGAGAGAGTGAGAGGCATGCAGGGTAATGATGGGTGAGGGAGTGGAAGGTAGGGTGTGAAAGGCTGTGATAGGTCGAACTGAGGGAGAGAAGTGAGAGTGGAAGAGGAGTAGAAGCAGAGGTAGGAGATGATGGGAGAAAGTGAAAGGTGGAAAGAAAGGAAGACGCGTGTAAAGGGGATATCTTCTTTTTCTTTGTTACTGTGTATGTTAATCGAAAATGGCTTCTTTGTTTTGTTAAAAATAGGAATGCTTCTTTGTTGCCAGAGAGTGCTGGAAGCTTGTTTGGGTTAAAATTTACTGATAACGAGAATTGTATTCCTTTTTTAAACAATTGGGATTAATGTTGTTCTTTCTTCTGAGTCTGTAAGCTATTGTTGGCGGGCTTTTGGAGAGATCGGCGCGAGGGGGTGAGAGAGAGAGGACGCGATGCTGT
Organism: Hemitrygon akajei; assembly: GCF_048418815.1. Taxonomy (NCBI): domain Eukaryota; kingdom Metazoa; phylum Chordata; class Chondrichthyes; order Myliobatiformes; family Dasyatidae; genus Hemitrygon; species Hemitrygon akajei. The sequence goes on along the minus strand of NC_133147.1, from coordinate 21,413,513 downwards.
AAACTAGGCGAGGAACGGACCCCAAGCGGGGGTCCGAGGCCAGGAGGTACCCTGAGGAGAGGAGACGAGGATAGATGTGCTTGGTTGACCACTTCGGGTGGTCCTGAGCTGCGAGTCGAGGAGTTCGGAGGGGATCGAATGGTGGCCAGAATACTTCAGTAATTGAGCTCCATCGGTTGTGCACCTTTTCTTTATTTTTTTTTTTCCCCTTCATATATACTGTATCGTTATTAATCACTTAGTTATGGTAACCTTTATAAATTGTACTCATTTAATCGCATATGGTATACTGTCTGTTTTTGGGCGAGGCGGGGACATCACACAGCATCCACACCAGCTGTATCCAGTTTAGCGGGGCCGAAGGCTGCTCCCCCTACACGAGAACGAGCTGAGCGAGCCTGAGGCGACCCGGGGGTTACACGCGTAAAGAGAGAGAGGGGAAGTGGGAGAGTGAGAGAGGAAGGGGGAAGAGGAAGAGAACGGGAGGGGAAGAGATAGGGGAGGAAGATGGGGGAGAGAGAGGGGTGGAGTGGGATGGGAAGCCATGGGTTCAGAGAGGGATGGGTAGAAAATGGAGGGGAGAGAGAGGGAAGAGAGCGGGGAGGCGATAGGGGGAAGAGAGAGTGAAGGGGAGAGAGATGGGGATGTGGGAATGATCGAGTCAGGGGTGATAAGGGGAAAGAATGAAGGGGCAAGAGAGGGAGGGAGAGAGGGTAGGTGGGAGTGAGTGAGTGGGGACAGAAAAGGAGGAAGGAGAGAGCGAGTGGCACAGAGGGGGAGGTGCAAAGAGAAGGGAATGGAGAGGAAGGGACAGCAGTTGATAGAGGGAGGGGTAGTGAGAGGAAGGGGCAGCAGGCAGGGAGAGAGTGGGAGGAAGATGGGTGAGAGAGAGAGTGAGGACAGAGTGAGGGAGATGGTGAGGGAGTGTAAGGTAGGGTATGAAAGGCCAAGAGAGGGAAATATGGAGAGAGGGGGGCAGAAAGGATGCAAAGGTGTAAGAGTGTGAGGGGGAAAAGGGAGGTTGAAAGAAAGAGGGAGAGTGGGGAGAGAGGGGGAGAGGAAGAGGGGGAAAGAGTGAGGGAAATAGAGTGAGTGGAGGTTGGAGAGAATGAGGGAGAGATGGAGTGGGTAGAGAGTGAGGGGAGGGTGGAGAGAGGAGGAGGAAGGGAAGGGGTGAGAAAGCGATGGAAGAGTCGGAAATAGTCAGAAAGGGAGGAGATAGAGTATGAGATAGAGAGAGTGGAGAGGGAGGGGGAGAGTTTAGGGATAAAGGAGAGAGAGGCGGTGCGAATGGGGGAGGGAGAGGATGTAGAGGCTGGGAGTGGACAGAGAAGGATGGTGAAGTGAGAGTGGTGGCAGAGGGAGAGGGAATGAGGCAGGAGAGAGGGACGGTGGAGAGAAAAGGAGAGGGAAAGAGGGATGGGGAGAGGAGCGAGCAGGGGAAAGAGGGAGGAGGAGAGAGAGGGAGGTGGTGCAATAGGGGTTTCAGAGAGGGGGAATGGGAGAGAGTGAGGGACGGGAACAAGCGAGCAGGGAGATAAGGGGTGGAGGAGAGGGAAGGGAGAAGGAGTGGGGAAAGAAATCGGGGGGGAGGTTTGGACAGAATGGGGAGATAGGGAGTGGGTAGAGAGGGTGGAGAGAAGGAGAGGGAGAAAGAGAGGGGAGAGAAGGAGAAAAGGTGGGGAAGAGAGTGGGGGGAATGAGGAGTGAAAGGGAAGGGTAGAGAGTGAAAGTGTGAGGGGAAGGAGAGAAAGGGAGGGAGGTAAGCAGGGAGAGTGAGAGGCTGGAGAGACTGGGAGGGGGAGAGAGAAGGATGGAAGAGTGAGGGGGTAGAGAGGGGGGTCAAAAAAGAGGGAGGCAGAAAGCAGAAGAGAGAGGTAGGGAGAGTGAGATGGGGAGGGTTAGAGAATGTAGGGATTGAGGGCTGGCAGGGTCAATAGGGAAAGGTGTTGAGAGGACGAGGGGGAGAATGGGAGGGGTGGGGTGGGAATGCAGGAAGAGAAGGGAGGGTGGGAGAAAGAGGGGAGAGAGAGGGAGTGAGTGGAAGGTGAGGATGGAGGAGAGATGGAGATGGGAGAGAGGGAGGGGAGAGGTTGGTGTTGGGAGACAGAGTGGCAGAGGGAGAGAGGGAGAAGGGGGAGGGGATGGGCCAAGTAAGGGAGGGTATAGTGAGGGAGGGAGAGAGAAAGGAAGGGAGAGGGAGGGAGTAGAGAAGGAAGGGCATGGGGGCTGGGGTGAGAGAAGGGGGTGGAGAGAGTTAGATGGGGATAAAGGGAAGGGGATAATGAGAGGAGCTGGGAGAGACGGTGGGAGGGAGGAATAAGAGGAGAGGTAGAACAGAGGGGACAGAGGGATGGGGACAGAGAGGGTGAAGGAGAGGGGGAGAGATGATGGAGGGGAGTGATGATGAGGGGGAGAGCCGGGGGGGGGGATTGGGGAGAGAGGGAGGGGGGAGGGGTAGAGGTGTGTGTGTGTGTGAGAGAGAGAGAGAGGGAGAGTGATGGGGACAGTAAGGTGGAGGGAGAGGGAAATGGTAGGGACGACAGGGGAAGGAGGACTGAAAGAGAGGGGAAGAGAGGGAGGGTGGAGTTCAGAGAATGAGGCTGGGAAGAGAGAGAGAGAGGGTGGGAGGGGGGGAGAGGGAGGCAGAGGGATGAGACAGTGGAAAGAGTGAAGGGAGAGGGAGAGGGTTTGAGGGGGCTTACAGAGGGGAATAGTGAGAGGGAAGGATGAGAGTGGGAGAGGAAAACAGAGTGAGGGGGAGAGAAAGGGGGGCGTGGGAGAGTGGAGAGCGTTAAGGGGAGAGGGGTGAGAGGAGAGATGGAGGGAGAGTGGAGGCGAAAGTGGGAAAGGGAGAGAGGGCGGAGAGACTGGGAGGAGAGAAGGATGGTGGAGTGAGAGTGGGGCAGAGAGAGGGAGGGAAGTTTGAGGGAGAGAGAGGGATTGGTGAGAAAGAGGGGAGTGAGAGAGTGGAGAGAGGAAGGACGAGAGTATGGAGCAGAGAGAGAAGGTGAGGGGTAAGAGTGGGGTGAGTGATGGTGAATGTGAGGGGTAGAGTGAGGAGGAAGAGAGAGGGATGGGGAGAGCGAGAGGGCGGGGAAGAGGGAGAGAGGGGGAGTATAAGGGAGAGAGAGGGAGGGGCAGGAAGGAGGGGAGGGAGGGGCTACAATGGGGGTGAGGAAAGAGAGAGATGTGTTGTGGGAGTGAGCGAGCAGGGGGAGAAGGGGAGGGGAGAGAGAGCGAGTACAGAGTGGAAGAGAGATCAGTGGGAGAGAGGGGGAGGGAGGAGGGAGAGGGAGTTGGAGGAGGAGCAAGAGGGAGGGGATACAGTGGAGAGAGGAAGGGTGAGGAAAGAGCAGGAGAGTGAGGGGGAAAGGGAGAGCAGGGGAGTGAGGGTTGGGGAGGGTGAAGGAGGTGAGAGACAAAGGGGAGAGAGAAGGGGTAGGGAGGGGAGAAAGTGGGAGGTGGTGAGAGACAAAGGGGAGAGAGAAGGGGTAGGGAGGGGAGAAAGTGGGAGGCGGAGAGAGAGGGAGGTGGGAGAGAGGAAGTGGGAAAGGGGAGAAAGGGAGGGGAGAGAGTGGGAGCATGAGGTAGAAGGAGGGAGAGGGGAGAGTGAGATCAGGTGAGGGAGGAGGGGGATAGAGTGGGGTGAGAGTTGGAGAGAGGGAGGGGAGAAAGGAACGTGGAGAGGGATAGATGGGAGAGACATGGAGGGTGGTGAAAGAGGGAGAGAGGGAAAGAGGTGGAGAAGGGAGGAGCAGTGTAGGAAGAGAAAGAAAGGGTGGGGTAGGGATGTAAAGGAAGAGCGAGGGAAGGGGAAAAAGAGAAGGGGAGAGAGGGTGAGAGAGGGGGCAGAGAGACGATGGGGAGAGAGAGAGGGAGGGGGAGAAAAGAGGTGGGGGGATAGAGGGAGGGATGTAGAAAGAGGAACAGATACCCAAGAGGGAGGATGGGAGAGAGAGGTAGGTTGGGGAAAGAGGGATGGTGGAGTGAGTGGGAGGGAGAGAGAGAGTAGGGGAGAAAGAGGGAAGGGAAAGAGGGTGGGGAGAAAGAGAGGGAGCAGGAGAGGGGGAGGTGGCAGTAGAGGGAGAAGGGAGATAGCAGGAAGGATATAGAGAAGGATGGTTGGATGGATAGTGAGGGTAGAGAAGAGGAGGGGCTCAGAGAGATAGGGTGGAGAGAGAAGTTGAGGGAGAGAGAGTGAGAGGGGAGAGAGTGAGGGGAGAGGGGCAGGAGAGAAGAAAGAGGGAGGGGAGAGAGAAAGGGGTAGATGAGAGGGGTGGGGGGTAGGAGGAGAGGTGGAAAGAGGTGGAAAGAGGTGGATTGAGAGATAGGATAGAGTGAGAAGAGGAGAGAGGTAAGAGTGGGGGTGAGGGAAGGGATGTATGAGGGAGGGGAGCATGATGGGGAGAGAGAGGGAGGTGGGAGAGGGAGGGGAGCAGGGGTAGGGGAGGGGAGAGAGGGGAAATAGGGAGGTTGGAGGGGAGGATGGGGTTGTAAGAATGAGGGGTTGGGAGGGGGATAAATAGGGTGGAGAGAGATGGAGGGTGGAGAAACTGGGAGGGGTGATGATGCGGGAGGAGGTGGCAGGTGGGAGAGAGAGGGAGCAAGTGAGGGATCTGGAAGGGAGAGGGAGAAGTAAAGAGGGATGGGTTGAGAGAGAGGGAGGGGAAGAGAGAGTGAGAAGGAAAGAGGAGGAGGGGAGGGAATGGGAGAGGTAGAGGGTGGAAGGAGAAACAGTGAGGGTGGAGAGAAAGGCAGCAGTAAAGAGAGAGAGAGAGAGAGAGGGGGGATGAGGAGGGGCAGGGAGGGAGGGGGAGAGGGAATGAAAGAGGAGTGGGAGAGAGTGAGATGTAAGGGAAGGGGAGAGGGGGAAATAGGTATAGGAGGGGAGATGGAGAGAGTGAAGGGAGAGGCTGAGAGGGGTGAGAGAGATAGGGAGAAAGAAAGAGCAGGAAAGTGAGGTAGGAAAAGAGGGAGCTGGAGAAGGGGAGGAAGTGAGAGGGAGGAGGGAGAGGTGAGGTGGAGAGATAGATGGGGAGAGAGTGAGGGGTACATGGGAGTGTGAGGGAGGAAAGGGGAGTATGTGGGGGAGGAGAGAGAGGAAGGTGAGAGAGAGGAAGGGGAGAGAGAGGGAGAGGAAGGGGAGGAGGAAGGGGAGAGGGAAAGGGAGGAGGAAAGGGGAGAGGGAAGGGGAGGGAGGGGGAGAAAGAGAAAGAAAGATGGGAAGAGAGGGAATGGGAGAGAGAGAGGAGGGAGATGGCAGGATATTGAGAGAGGGACTGCTGGATGGAGAGCGAGTGTGGAGAGAGAGGGAGAGGGAAAGTGGGGTGAGAGTGAGGGGGAGGACTGTGATGGGGAGGAGAGAGAGGGAGATGGAGTGCGAGGTAAGGGGGAAGGTGATGTTGGGAGAGGTTATGAGAGAAGGTGAGAAAGCAGGAGGGGGAAGAGAGGTGGAGAAAGATGGAGGATAGAGAGAAGGTGGAGAGAGAGGGATGGGGAGAGAGAAAGAGAGAGAGGGGAGAGAGGTGGAGGTTCCAGAGAGAGGAAAGGGGCAAGAGAAGGGTGTGAGAGAGAGGGGGAAGGGGGAGAGAAGGATGGGAAGAGAGAATGAGAGAAGCAGAGGGGGGAGGGGGAGACAGTAAGGGTGGAGAAAAATGGTGGGGAGAAGGAAGGAGGGTTGGGAGAGAGGGTGGGATGGAGGGGAAGGTAGTCAGGGTAGGCAGAGGGATTGGTGGAGATGAGGGAGAGTGAGATGTGGGGAGGGAGAGTGGGAAGAAGAGAGGATGAGGGGAAGAGAGGGGAGAAAGGGGGGAGAGATAGAGAAGGACGGTGGAGACAGGGAGGGTGGATAGAGGGAGGGGGAGAGTGGTTAGACTGAGAGGGATGTGGGAGAGACAGGATGGAAGGGGGATGAGGGAAGTGGGCAGAGGGGAGTGAGAGGAGGGGGGAGAAGAGGAGAGGGGTTGTGAGGAGAGTGGGGAGGGGTAGGGAGGGGGATAGAGAGGAAGGGGTGAGAATATAAGAGAGAGAGGGAGGAGGAAAGAGAGGCATGGGCTGGGAGAGAGGAAGTGTGAGAAAGGAGGGGAGAGAGAGAAGAGGTGGAAAGAGTGTGGGAGGGAGAGGTGGGGGAAGAGATGGATGGTGTGAGAGAGTGGGGCTAGTGAGAGAGGGAGGGGTGGGGAAGGGGTGAAAGAAAGATAGACAGGGAGGGAGGATAGAGAGGGGTGTGTGGGAATGGGAGAAGGGGGAAAGTGGGAGGGGGAGGGAAAGGAGAAGGAAGGGGAGAGGGAGGCCAGAAAGTGGGAATAGAGTAGGGGGAGAGGGGTGGGGACAGAGAGGTGAGAGAGAGTGGGAGATCAAGAGGGAGAGAGCGAGGGAGTGGAGAGGGGAAGAGGGAGGGAGAGGAGATTGGGGGAGAGGGGAGAAGGGAGAGGGGTGGGGGCTGTACAACACGTGAAAGACAGAGAGGAACGCCATAAAATGGAGAGGGGCAGAGAGGGTATATCCACGGCAGTGTGTGACAGAGAGATTGTGCGAAAGAGGGAGAAACAGGGACGGAGAAGGAGGGCGGGAGGTGATAGGGAGGGTGAGGTGAGAAACTGCTGTAGACAGTCAGAACATTGGCGGAGATGGGAGTGACAGGGATAGTGAGAGGGTAACACAAAGTGACTGAGGGAGATAGAGCTTCTTGTGAAGGATATGGGAATGAATAAGAGGGATTCACCAAGTGAATAGGACGATTAATGGTGTCAATGAGGAAGAGAGAGTGCATGGGGAGACGGAGGGATGAAGACAGAGATACAGAGAGCAGAAATTCAAGAAAACTCTCTCTCTCTCTCCCTCCCTCCTCAACCTCCCCCCTTAACTCAGGATTTCTCTCCTCCATCTCTTTCCTCTTGTCTCTCCCCTTCTATCCCTCCGTCTCCTCTCCCTTCTTGTCTACTGCTCTCCTCCTTTCCCTATTAGAAACATAGAAACATAGAAAATAGGTGCAGGTGTAGGCCATTCGGCCCTTCGAGCCTGCACCGCCATTCAGTATGATCGTGGCTGATCATCCAACTCAGAACCCTGTACCTGCTTTCTCTCCATACCCCCTGATCCCTTTAGCCCCAAGGGCCATATCTAACCTCCTCTTAAATATAGCCAATGAACCGGCCTCAACAGTTTCCTGTGGCAGAGAATTCCACAGATTCACCACTCTCTGTGTGAAGAAGTTTTTCCTCATCTCAGTTCTAACAGGCTTCGCCTTTATCCTTAAACTGTGACCCCTCGTTCTGGACTTCCCCAACATCGGAAACAATCTTCCTGCATCTAGCCTGTCCAATCCCTTTAGAATTTTATACATTTCAATAAGATCCCCCCTCAATCTTCTAAATTCCAGTGAGTATAAGCCTAGTCGATCCAATCTTTCTTCATATGAAAGTCCTGCCATCCCAGGAATCAATCTGGTGAACCTTCTCTGTACTCCCTCTATGGCAAGAATGTCTTTCCTCAGATTAGGGGACCAAAACTGCACACAATATTCTAGGTGCGGTCTCACCAAGGCGTTGTACAACTGTAGTAGAACCTCCCTGCTCCTGTACTCAAATCCTTTTGCTATGAATGCCAACATACCATTTGCCTTTTTCACCACCTGCTGTACCTGCATGCCCACCTTCAATGACTGGTGTACAATGACACCCAGGTCTCGTTGCATCTCCCCTTTTCCTAATCGGCCACCGTTCAGATAATAATCTGTTTTTCTGTTCTTGCAGGAAAACAGGAAAACTGTTTTCCTATTCTTCTTTCCTGTTCTTTTGCTATTCTCTCTCCCTCCCACTCCCTCTTTCCTCTCCACTCTCACCGTGTTCCTCTCCACCGGGTTCCCATTCGCATTAGCAATGGCGGCTGGACGTTCTGACTCCCCTCCCCGTAAGGATTCCAAGCCACGAAGGGATGAGGCTGCAATGGCAGTGGGAAGCCTGCCGCAGTCGGGTTCCTTGCAGATATCGGCAAGCCAACGCCGTTGCTGCGGCACAGACCGGACCCCAGGGGGCAGTGCCGCCTTTCCTTACCCGGATTCCCAGCGACCGGCGGAGAATTCCTTCTCTCCATCCGCCTGCTGTTCCCTGGGATTCCAAGACCCGCCGTGGCCGAAGTGGGAGAGCTGGGGTACCAGCTCCCAGAGGGTCTGATCGAGCCTCACGCCGTCCCCTCTATAACTGACTCCAGCTCTTGGTCTTACTCGCCTTTCGCAAATCCTCCGTTTCACTTTCACTTTCACTATCACTATGCCATTAGGCTTTACAATTCAACCGCCAGGACTTAAGAACTTATTAAAAGCTATTATTAATGCTTTTTGAGATAGTGATTTAGATGCATATCATATTTTTTACTGAGTTAAGTATTGTATGTTATTAGTTTTGCTACAACAAGTGTATGGGACATTGGAAAAAAAGTTGAGTTTCCCCATGGGGATGAATAAAGTATCTATCTATCTATCCTTCATCCTCCATCTCCAACCCACTCACCAGTTTTCTCTTTTTCTCTCTCCTTCCACTTCCACTCTCTCCTCTTCCCTCTGTATCTCTAACCTCTCCCACTTTCCTTCTTTCTCTCCCTCTGGACTCTTTCCCTCTAAATCTGTAACTTCACATTGCCCCCTCTCTAGACCTTCCCACTCTCCCTCCAAGCCCTTCCTTCTGTCACTCTCTGATACTTCCCTCTTCCTGCCTTCTTCCACCCCTCTTCCTTTCTCCCTCTGTATGAATTTTTCCTCACTAATCACCCCTCCCCTCCTCCTCCATCTCTCTCCTCCCTCTAACCCTCATTTCTTTCCCCTCCCTGCCCCTTCCACTAGCCCACTCAAGATCTGCCTCTGGTGCTTCAAATTCAAAGTACATTTATTGTCAAAGTATGCACAGATTATACAACCTTGAGGTTTGTCTCTTTACTGGCAACCACAAAACAAGAAACCACAAAAGAATCCTTTAAAGATGAAAGACCGACTAACACCCAATGCACAGGGGGTGGGTGGAGGGCACAAATTGTCAGTGGTCGCAGAACCAGGGGTTGTGATCTGCACCGGCTGCTCATACGACCATCCAGCACCTGCTTCCATGGCTTCAAATGACCCTGATCTGAGTGGGGGCAGGGGGTGGTCTACGCAGGTGCTACATCTTGCCCAAGGGTGACCCACAGGCTAGTGGAGAGAAGAAGCACCTTACACCTCCTTTGGTAGAGATCTCCACCCCACCACTCATATAGACCATAGAACAGTACAGCACAGGGACAATCCCTTCTGTGCACAATATCGACTGAACCAGCTAAAAAGTACATTGTTTAAAAAAAATAATCCCTGCCCACCTACATAATGTCCATATCTCTCACCAGTTTCCTCATATTCATGTGCCTAAATGTCTCTTAAAAGTCTCTCATGTATTTGCCTCTACCACCATACCAGGTAACAGATTTCAAACATCCACCACTCTCACAGTCCCTTTAATCCATCCCCTTGACATTCAATGCATATTGGCAGGTATGATGTTTTAGGCATCACTGAATCATGGCTGGGAGCTTAATGTCCAAGGATCCACATTGTCTAGAAAGGACAGGCAGGAAAGTGGGGGGGGGGGCGGCATTGCTTTGTTAGTAAAAAAATGAAATCAAGTCATTAGAAAGAGGTGACATAGGGTCAAAACCTATTGAATGATTGGGGATAGAGCTAAGGAACTGCAAGGGTGAAAAGACCTTGATGGGAGTTATATACAGATCCCCAAGCGGTAGTAAGGGTGTGACCTACAAATTACAACAGTAGATAGAAAATGCACGCCAAAAGGGCAATGTTACAATCATCATAGGGAACTTCAGTATGCAGGTAAATTGGGAAGATCAGGTTGGTGCTGGAGTCCAGGAGAAGGAATTTCTAGAGTGCCCTCAAGATGACTTTTCAGAACAGCTCATTGTTGAGCCCACTAGAGGTTCAGCTGTTCTGGATTGGGTATTCTGAATTGGTGTTAGGATTGGGTGTTCATCCTAAAATTTGAGAAGCAGAAACTAAACTCAGCTGTATCAGTATTACAGTGGAGTTAAGGGAATCACAGAGGTATAAGAAAGGAGTTGGCCAAAATTAATTGGAAAAGAACACTAGCAGGGATGATGGCAGAGCAGCGATGGCTGGAATTTCTGGAAGCAATTCAGAAGACACAGGATATATACATCGCAAAGAGGAAGAAGTGTTCTAAGGGAAAGATCACACAACCGTGGCTAACAGGAGAAGTCAAAGCCAACATCAAAGCCAAAGAGAGGGCATATAATAGAGCAAAAATTAATGGGAAGTTAGAGGATTAGGAAGCTTTCAAATACCAACAGAAGGGAACTGAAAAAGTCATTAAGAAGGCAAAGATGGAATATGAAAGTAGGCAGCCAATAATATTAAAGAGGATACCAAAAGTTTCTTCAGATACATTAAGTGCAAAAGAGATGCGAGTGGATATCAGACCACTGGAAGACAATGATGGAGAGGTAGTAATGGGGGCCAATGAAATGGCTGACAAACTGAATATGTATTTTGCATCAGTCTTCACTTTTCTAGCAGTATGGAGGAAGTCCCAAGTGTCAGGGTGTTTGGAGGCACATGATAAAATTGGCCGTAGTCAGCATGGTTTCCTCAAAGGAAAATCTTGCCTGACAATTCTGTTGAAATTCTTTGTAGGAATAATAAACAAGATAGACAATGAAGAAACAGCTGATGTTGTGTACCAGGATTTTCAAAAGGCCTTTGGCAAGGAGCCACACTTAGGCTGCTTAACAAACCATGAGCCACGGTGTTCAAGCAATAATTCTAGCATGGATAAAGCAGTGATTGGGTGGCAGGAGGCAAAGAATGGGAATAAAGAGAGCCTTTTCTGGCTGGCTGCCAGAGACTAGTGGTGTTCCACAGCGGTCTGTTTTTTGACCAATTCTTTTTATGTTATATATCAATGATTTGGATGATGAAATTGATGGTTTTGTTGCAAAGTTTGCAGACGATATGAAGATCGATGGAGGGGCAGGTAGTTTTGAGGAAGTAGAGAGGCTACAGAAGGACTTAGATAGATAAGATGCATGGGCAATGAAATGGCAGATGGAATACGGTGTTGGGAAGTGTATGGTCATGCACTTCAGTAGAAGAAATCAAAGATTTGACTATTTTCTAAATGGAGACAAAATACAAAAAACTGAGGTGCAAAGGCTCTTGTGTAGGATTCACTAAAGTTTAATTTGTAGGTTGAGTCTGTGGTGAGGAAGGCAAATCCAATGTTAGCATTCATTTCCAGAGAAATAGCACAGAATGTAATGTTGAAACTTTATAAAGCACTGGAGTTTTGTGAGCAGGTTTGGGCCCCTTATCTTAGAAGGGATGTGCTGAAACTGGAGAGGGTTCAAAGGAGATTCACGAAAATGATTCCAGGATTGAATGGTTTGTCATATGAAGAGCGCTTGATGGCTCTGGGCCTGTAATCACTAGAATTCAGAAGAATGAGCGGTGACCTCATTGAAATCTATTGAATGGTGAAAGGCTTTCATAGAGTGTATATGGAGAGGCGTTTCCTATGGTGAGAGACTCAAAGACCAGAGGACAGCCTCAGAATAAAGGGGCATCCTTTTAGAATGGAGATGAAGAATTTATTTTGCCAGACAGTAATGAACCTGTAGAATTCTTTGCCACAGGCATTAGTGGAGGCTAAGACTATGTATATTTAAGGTAGAGGCTGATAGTTTCTTGATTGGTCGGGGAATAAATGGATATGGGGAGAAGGCAGGAGATAGGGGCTGAGAGGAAAATTGGATCAGCCACAATGAAACGGCAGTGCACTCGATGGGTCAAATGGCCTAATTCTGCTCCTATGTCTTATGGTCTATGCCCTCTGGTATTAGGTATTTCTACCCTGGGAAAAAGATATCCTTGTCTACTCTGTCTATATATCTCATATTCTTATAAACCTCTGTTCGAGAGAAAACAACACAAGTTTATCCAGTATCCTGTGATATAGCACATGCCCTCTAAACCAGGCAGCATCCTGGTAAACCTCTTCTTCACCCTCTCCAAAGCCTCAACATCCTTCCTATAGTGGGGTGATCAGAACTGTGTGCAAAACTCCGGCTGTGGACTAACCAGAATTTATGAAGTTGCAACATAACCACTTGACATTTGAGTTCAATGCCTCAACTATCATCAGTGCCTCAATGCCACACTATCAACAATGTAGGTATAGGAGCTATGAACTTACACTTGAATATATATTGCTTTTAAGGACTTCCTACCAGCTCCCCATTCCTTTCCCTTTAAACACCTCAGAACATTTAGCATTTTCTTATTTTTGGTTATTATTTCCTAAATATATGTTGACCATGTGAGTCTTTTATCAAACTAAATTCCTAAAAATGTAAAGGTATCCACACTTTCTAATTTGGTACTATAAAGTTTTGGTTTTAAGTTGTCTCTTTCAAATGAGAAACATTATTTCAGATTTCTCTGCTGAAAATTTGAATCCCCATTTTGCTGGCCATGGAGGAGTTTAAATATGGAAGAAAATGTTGAACTCAAATAGGTCAAGGATAGTGGAAGCAGAAAAACCAATTGTCTTGGTTCTTGATGTGTGATTGAAGGAGATGGAGGTTGCCATTTTGTGAAGCTGCTCTGTAACCTCCATCTTGTGAACTGTTCAAAAACAGATTCTTGCTCTGGGAAAATATAATCAGAGCAATTGAATGTGGACACAAGGAGTTTTTACTACTGACCTGCTAAACCTGAGATCATCCTCATATAAGCTGTGTATTGTGCACAATGGATAAGAGCACAGATAGTGTTTCAGGCCGAGACCTCTCTTATCAGATTCCCCCTTCTCCAGCCCATATCTCTTACACCAATCAACTTCCCACTTCTTTACTTCACCCCTTCCAGTTTCACCCATCACCTCATGTTTCTTCCTCCTCTCCCTCCACTATTTTACTCTGACTCCTCATCTGTTTTTTCTCCAGTTCTGATGAACGGTCTCAGTACAAAACATTGACAGTACTCTTGTCCATAATGCTACCTGGCCTGATAAGTTCCTTCAGCATTTTGTGTGTGTTGAGTGACCTGGTTTAACTGGTTTGAACCAGAATCAAAGAGAACAAAAAAAGTCACGTAAGACATACAGTTGTGTAAACCTTGGATGACATCCGATGGGGAGGTGTTATAGTTCAGTCCAATAACCCATAGCCAATAACACTAAAATGAAACATTTGAATTGGTAAGGAATATAAAAGCAGAGTCTTGAAATGCAAAATAGCAATAATTCCAGACATTCACCATCGCGAGGAAAAAACTCCAGGCCAGGGGCTTGTAGAAGAAAGGATCAATCAACTAGCAAACAGAGATCCCCTATTTCAGTGTAATAAATTGGAAAAGTGGTCTGAGTGAGTATTGGTAGAAAGGGAACAGTAGAATTCATGTTTTGAGTTGTTGACCTGGGGTCAACATAGTTATGTTGTTGTTTGAGCAGAGACAAAAAAGGGTGAACTTTGATTAATCAACAGTTGCACAGTGAGTGTCCTAACTTAGTGCCTTTGATGAATGGTCAACAATTTTAATGCCTGCCCTTAATTATTGCCTCTAGAAGTTTCATAGTCATAGAAAATTAAAGCACAGAACCAGGCACTTTGGCCCATCTAGTCTGTGCTGATTCATTTAAACTGCCTACTCCCATCAACCTTTACCAGGACCATAGCCCTCCATACCCCCACCATCCATGTACCTATCGAAATTTCTCTTGAACGTTGAAACCGAGCTGGCATGCACCACTTGGCAGGCAGCTCATTCCACGCTCTCACAACCCTCTGAGTGAAGAGGTTTCCCTTCAAGTTCCCCTTAAATTTTTCACCTTTCACCCTTAACCCTTGACCTCTAGTTATAGTCCCACCCAACCTCAGTGGAAAAAGCCTGCTTGCATTTACCCTATCCACACCTCTCATAATTTTGTATACCTCTATCAAATCTCCCCTCCATCTTTTATATTTCAAGGAATAATGTCCTAACCTATTCAATTTTCCCTTGTAACTCAGGTCTTTCAGACCTGGCAACATCCTTGTAACTTTTTTCTGTACTCTTTCAACCTTACTTACAGCTTTCCTGTAGGTAGGTGACCAGAACTGCACACAATACTCCAAATTAAGCCTCACCTACATCTTATACAACTTCAACATAACATCCCATCTCCTGTACTCAGTATTTTGGTTTATGAAGGCCAATGTGCTTAAAGCTTTCTTTATGACCCTACCCAACTGTAACACCACTTTCCATATTATAAATTCCACACTCCCACCCCTTTTCCACATCACCCCATCACCCACAAATAATGATACTCCGATACTGTAGTAAGAATCCTAAAATGTTGGCCAGAAAGCATGAGGAGCAATTGCTGGGATCAAATGTTTGATGTGCAGGGGAAGCATGACCTGGGTGCAAGGTGACCAAGGTATTGTCTCCGCAGACCTAGGCCTGTAGAGCCTGAGGCAACTATCACGCAATGGATCGACCTGGAGAAAGGATTGACCCAAGCAGGGGTGGAGTGAAGTGACCGGGGTATAAAAGAATGAGCACACCGGTGGTGAGGTCTCTTGGATTTGGGCTCACTACAGGTTAGGTCGCGACTGACGTGGTCATTGATCACCTATGGGTCGAATGGAGCAGGATGCTGAGGTTAAACAGGTTCAGGCATGCTTCCGAGATAAGTACCACTAGTTGTTACTTAGCAATAAAGTGTGTTATGTGCGAGGCTTATTTCTATTGCATCTGCGAGCAGTCTGGAACTTAAGGCACCACAGATAATTTATATTGGAAAATAAATCAGTTATCATCACAGCAAATAATAATAATGGACTTCCCTGAGGGGCTCAATTTTCCACAATTTATTTGCTTGACATCAATTTCTCTACATGCACCATGATAGATTACGAATTATAAAAAAACATTAATCCAATTTAGCATCCAACCTCTGATTTCCACTGTATATTATTTGAATTCTATAATTATATAACTGAATGTGACAGTCACTCTCTCTCGCTCTCTCTTTCCCCCCCTCCTCTCTCCCCCTCCCTCTCCCTCTCCCTCTCCTTTTTGCTCACTGCTCCTGAAGAAAGGTCACTGTGCTTGAATGGTCTTTCTCTCCCTCGATGCTGTCAGATGATGGCCCTGAATTGTAGGTCTGTAGCTTGTGGACTGGGCTGCAATTCTACGGGACTCTTTCGATTTTGTGTTTCTGTATTCGGTGTTTTCTTTCTTGTTGCCGTTTGTGCAACTTGTTTTTTGTGCGTGGGGGGGGGGTTGACGTTCTTGTTGCTGTTCGCGCGATTTAGTTTTTTGCGCGTGGGGGTTGATGTTTTTCATTGAAAGGGTGTCATTGTTTCATTGCTGTCTGTGGAGAAGATGAATCTCAGGGTTATATAGCGCAAACATACTTTGATAATGAATGTACTTTGAATTCTTTGATGATCTAACCCTCCTTCCACAATATAACTTATGCTTTCTCTTCATCAGAAGTGACTGTTACTATGCTTCCTCTGTCCAGCTGAGCCCTCCTGTCAGCATCACGAGTGAACTCAAGTTCAGGAATCCCAGAGACTTCAGCAATTCAAACAAAAACAAAGATTTATTACAGAGATTACCAACCAAACGATCAAGAACTCAGGCAAACTATAATGAAACTTGTAGAACTGAAATCACTCATGATACACAGAAGAAATCGGAGTTTCACCAGGCAGGGGTCCACAATGACCAAGCAAAGAGGGGTTGGCAAGCCCCCCTGAAATACACCCAGGGGTATGTCAGAGTTCAGGACCAATCAGACATCCCCAGTGCTCGGATGAACCAATGATACCCAAAGACAACAACTACCATGCTACAACACACACAAAATGCTGGTGGAACACAGCAGGCCAGGCAGCATCGATAGGGAGAAGTGCTGTCGACGTTTTGGGCCGAGACCCTTCATCAGGACTAACCGAAAGGAAAGATAGTAAGAGATTTGAAAGTAGTGGGGGGAGGGGGAAATGCAAAATGATAGGAGAAGACCGGAAGGGGTGGGATGAAGCTAAGAGCTGGAAAGGTGATTGGCGAAAGTGATACAGAGCTGGGGAAGGGAAAGGATCATGGGACGGGAGGCCTCAGGAAAAAGAAAGGGCGGGGAGCACCAGAGGGAGATGGAGAACAGGCAAATGACTAAATATGTCAGGGATAGGGTAAGAAGGGGAGGAGGGGCATTAACGGAAGTTAGAGAAGTCAATGTTCATGCCATCAGGTTGGAGGCTACCCAGCCCGTATATAAGGTGTTGTTCCTCCAACCTGAGTTTGGATTCATTTTGACAATAGAGGAGGCCATGGATAGACATTCCTGTTCTGACATGGCCTCCTCTTGTGGCATGATGAAGACACCCTCGGGATAGAGGAGGGCACGTTCCATCTGGGTAGCCTTAAACCTGATGGCATGAATATCAATTTCTCCTTCTGCAAATTTCCCCCACTTCCTCCATTCCCCACTCTGACCTTCACTTGCCTATTACTTCCCCCTTGGGTCCCCTCCTATGGTCTACTCTCCTCTTCTAACAGATTCCTTCCTCGCCAGCCTTTTATCTTTCCAACCCACTTGGCTTCACCTATCACCTTCTAGCTATCCTCCTTCCTCTCCAACTACCCCCCCCCACCTTTTTATTCTGGCATCTTCACTCTTCCTTTCCAGTCCTGAAGTGTCTCGGCCCAAAATATCGACTATCTATTCATTTTCATTGATCCTACCTGACCTGCTGAGTTCCTCCAGTATTTTGTGTGTGTTGTTAGGATTTCTTCCTGGTTTACATATTGAAAGTACGATAGCTTCTTCCCATGCATTAGGAAGTTGTCCTTTATCCCCATATGTGATTAAGTAACTTCTTTTCTTTTCTCACTCAAACTAGATAACAAATTCCACCCCCCTCCCACATATTCCCCACTCTCACCTTTTACCTCTTCTCATCTGTTTATCACTTCCCCCTGAGTCCCTTTCTCCTATGGCCAACAGATCAATTGAACGGATCAACTGTTCAATTATTTCCATCATAGATGCTACCTGACCCGCTGAGTTCCTCCAGCATTTTGTGTGTGTAGCTTATCTGATCCTCTGCAGGGGCTGGTGTCTTTGCCCTTCTAAGAACACTATTCAATTCGGTTATGGTGAATAACACATTTAATATTTCCTGCTATCTCTAATGCTTCCAATTTCTCTCATAATGTTTCCTCTCTTTGCCTTTTTCCTTCATTACTCATATTGTTAAAACTGTTATTTTTAACAAAAGTTTGCATTAGCGTTTCTGCTTTCTCTGCATTCAATACTGCTGCACTCTCCCCATCACTAAACACTGGGTATCAATTTCCATTCACTCTTTTTATCATCTTCCAAACTCTTTCATTAGGCAGCACACACAAAATGTTGGAGGAACTCGGCAGGTCAGGCAGCATCGATGGAAGCAAATAATCGGTCGATATTTCGAGCTGAGACCCTTCTTCAGGGCTGGAAAGGAAGAGGGAAGATGCCAGAATAATAATGAGAGGGGAGGGGAAGGAGGATAGCTGCGAGGTGATAGGTGAACCCTGGTGGGTTTGAAAGGGCAAGAGCTGGAGAGGAAGACATCTGTTAAGAGAGGAGAGTGGACCTTAGGAGAAAGGGAAGGAGGAGGGGATGGGGGAAGTGATAGGCAGGTGAGTAGAGGTAAAAGGTCAGAGTGGGGAATAAAGGAAGATGAGAAGGGGGAATTTCATTATTGTTAAGAGAAATTGGTATTCATGCCATCAAATTGGAGGCTACCATTAGGCATATGTATTCCTATGGAGTTGCAAAACTTGCTCCTACATCCCTGTTTTGCCTTTCAAATTGTTTTCCTTATGATTGCTTGCATCTTTTTACACTCAATTAATTTGTGAGAATTGTGTGTCCTCTTTGACATTCTAAATACTCCATTATAATATCTTGTTGCTTCCCCACATTCCCTTGTGCATCGTAGTACCATTTTCTTTTCAGCTCTATTCCATTTCCTTGGTATACTTATTGTTGCCACTGTCATCCCTCCTACCATCTTGTGATAGAAAAGATTCACATCCTGATTGATTTCAATATTCTGTATTTCCCAAATTTTCCTCAGTCAGCCTTTTCAAATATCCAGCATTCCAGCATACTTCCCTGATTTACCACTATTGCTATTCCTGTTCTACGTAATACAGGATAATGATCAGCCCCAAGGAAGAGCCTTGGCCCAAAGTGTTGACTGTTTATTCATTGCTAAGGATGCTGCCTGACCTGATGAGTTCCTCCAGCATATTGTGGGTGTTGCTCTGGATTTCCAGCATCTGCAGACTTTCTTCTGTTTAGGGAAGTTATATCACTGCCTCTCATTGTCTGTTTGAAAAACTCCCATGAACACTTTCCTAATAAAAACCATAAGATATAGGAGCAGAATTAGGCCATTTGGCCCATCTGGTCTGTTAGACGGTATTCTGGAGTTAGGGTGTCCAGTAAATATTAACTTCACCAGCAATCAATCTTTAGGCATAGATTGTAGATTAAATTTGAAATGCAGCCCTGAAAAATTGTCCCCTGAAGCTACAGACTGGAGTTGTTTGCAAACCAGACAATGCTGATTAACAATCATTTTGAGTGTCTGGAATGTGGGTGCGAAGATGTGTGAAAACTATATGCAATTCAAAGGAAGCATTGTAAACATATTGTAACTATAGAATTGTCCTGCTGTTACTTTTGATCTTTAGCATATAAAAATGTCATATAATATTTGGTTGTGAGGCCTCTTCCTGCAGCATGTTTTTGTTGAATAAAACAGTTTAATAGCATCAATGTCTCTCCAGTGACTTTGTTCACAGTACAACAGAATCTGCTCCAACATTTCATCATGGCTGACCCATTTTTCCTCTCAATCCCAACCGTATCCCTTCATGCCCTGACCAATCAAGAATCTACCAACCTCTGCCTTAAATACACATAAAGACTTGGCCTCCACAGATTCACCACTCTCTGGCTAAATGAATTCCTCCTTATCTCCTCTCTAAAAGAATGTCCCTCTATTCTGAGGCCATGTGCCCTGGTCTTAGACTCTCCCACCACAGGAAACATCCTCTCCTCATTCACTCTATCGAGGCCTTTCAACGTTTGATACGTCCCTGGGAGGTCACCCCTCATTCTTCTGAATTCCAGCAGTGCTGTAGCTATTGTTAAATCAATTTCGGATTCAAAATCTGCTTTTAAAATTTTCTCTTGCCCGACATCCATTATTTATACATTCCCGATTTTATCTTTCTGTAGGTTCTTTTATCACTGCTCTATTCATGTCATCTTGCTCCCCCCACAATGTGCTGTGTGCATTAAAATCCCCACACCATACTCTGATTCTCTGTGTAACAACTTGTTCCAGTAAACAAATTTCTAACTTTTTTTTTTACAAGGATTAATGATTTTAATTTTACCTCCCTTTGCCCATACTTCGATTACTGTGTACTCTGATTCTTCTCCTTTTTTTAGCTCTCTATATTTTAAACCCCTCTTAATAAAACTTTCATTTAGGTTCCTTTAATATCAAAGAATGTATACAGTATACAACCTGAAATTCGTACTCTTCACAGACATCCACAAAACAGAGCCCATAGAATGAATGACAGAAACAGTGAAGCCCTGAAACCCCCTCCCCCACCCTTCACAGAAGCATCAATCCCCCTCCCCCCACCATGCAAGCACAGCAAAAGGCCCAATAGAGACTTATTCCAGAGGCCATCTAAACTACAGTCAATAACCCAGCACTTCGGTATCTCAGACAGTCCCAGTCCCAGTCCCTCTCCCTCTCCCTCTCCCAGTCCCTCTCCCTCTCCCTCTCCCGGTCCCACTCCCTCTCCCAGTCCCAGTCCCTCTCCCTCTCCTTCTCCCTCTCCCTCTCCCACTCCCTCTCCCAGTCCCAGTCCCAGTCCCTCTCTCTCTCCCTCTCTCACTCCCTCTCCTCGTCCCAGTCCCAGTCCCTCTCCCTCTCCCTCTCCCAGTCCCTCTCCCTCTCCCTCTCCCGGTCCCACTCCCTCTCCCAGTCCCTCTCCCAGTCCCAGTCCCAGTCCATCTCTCTCTCTCCCTCTCTCACTCCCTCTCCTGGTCCCTCTCCCAGTCCCTCTCCCTCTCCCTCTCCCGGTCCCACTCCCTCTCCCAGTCCCAGTCCCTCTCCCTCTCCTTCTCCCTCTCCCTCTCCCTGTCCCAGTCCCTCTCCCTCTCCCTCTCCCTCTCCCGGTCCCAGTCCCAGTCCCTCTCCCTCTCCCTCTCCCACTCCCTCTCTCACTCCCTCTCCCGGTCCCAATCCCAGTCCCTCTCCCTCTCCCTCTCCTAGTCCCTCTCCCTCTCCCTCTCCCAGTCCCACTCACTCTCCCAGTCCCAGTCCCTCTCCCTCTCCCTCTCCCTCTCCTTCTCCCTCTCCCTCTCCCACTCCTTCTCCCTGTCCCAGTCCCTCTCCCTCTCCCTCTCCCACTCCCTCTCCCGGTCCCAGTCCCAGTCCCTCTCCCTCTCCCAGTCCCAGTCCCTCTCCCTCTCTCTCTCCCGGTCCCACTCCCTCTCCCTGTCCCAGTCCCTCTCCCTCTCCCTCTCCCACTCCCTCTCCCAGTCCCAGTCCCAGTCCCTCTCCCTCTCCCTCTCCCTCGCCCAGTCCCAGTCCCACTCCCTGTCTCCCTCTCCCCCCATTAAGGGAGAGAGGTTGCTCTTACAACAGTGAGAGAGGAAGCCAGCAGCTCATTGTTATGACACTAAGCTCTTCCACTTCACTTCTCCAAGTCCCCAGCATCTCGAGGACCAGCAGGCACACACAATCCATCAAATGAGAGAGGTTCCATCGAGTAGAGGGACATTCTTCGACAGCAGCCGGCAATTGGCAAGCACACTGCGTACTGTCTCAGCGTTTCTGTAGCACAGCGGTTAGTGCAATGCTTTACAGCACTGTTAAACTGGGTTCAATTCCCGCTGCTGCCTGTAAGGAGTTTGCATGCTCTCCCTGTGACCAGGTGCTCCGGCTTCCTCCCATAGACCAAAGATGTCGAGGTTGGTAGGTTAATTGGTATTGTAAATTGCCCTGTGATTAGGCTAGGATTAAATCGGGGGAATGCCGGGCGGGGAGGCACGAAGGTCCGGAAGGACCTATTCTGCGCTGTATCTCAATAAAAAAAGCAAACAAGAATTTGCACACCCACCCCCTTTTCCACTAACTTAATGATTTCTTACACTCTGACCAGACCCTGGCAAAGCTATCTTTCTCACTGCTGCCATCAGGTGGAAGGTACAATTCACATCACCAGGTCAGGAACAGTTACTACCCCACAACCATCAGCAAAGGGGAAACCTACACTCACTTGCCCATCCATTGAGATGTTTCCACAACGAATGATCTCACTCTTAGTACTCTTTATCTTGTTGCTTCGTGCTCTCGTTAGTTTTGGCTATTTATTTATATTTGCATTTGCACAGTTTGTTGTCTTCTGCCCTCAGGTTGATCTTTCACTGATCCTGTTATAGTTACTGTTCTATGGATTAACTGAGTGTGCCCACAGGAAAATGAATCTCAGGGTTGTATATGTTGACATATATGTACTTTCATAATAAAACTTACTTTGAACTTTGAACTTAATTTCAAAATCTGGTGTTAGTTTAAGGCACGATTCTTTCACAGATACTTCCAGTTTCTCAGCAAAATCCCTCACATAACTCAATTCCTGTTCATTAGCTATTAAATTCTCGCATTCCACTGAAGAATTAACGGGATTATTATTAGTTACCTTGCGGGTAAATGATTCTAGGATTGAAAGGCTTATCTTATGAGTAATGTTTTTGGCTCTGGGCCTCTATCCACTAGAATTCAGAAGAATGGGGGGGTGGGGATTCTCAATGAAACCCATCAAACGTCAAAAGGCCTCGAGAAGAGTAGATATGGAGAGGATGTTTCCCATAGTGGGGGAGTCGACGACCAGAGAACAAACCGTCAGAATAGAGGGGCATCCATTTAAAACAGAGATGAGGAGGAATTCCTTTAGCCAGAGAGTGGTGAATCTGTGGAATTCGTTTACAACAGGTACACTTAAGACAGAGGTTGATAGATTCTTGGTTAGTCAGGGCGTGAAGGCGAGTAGGCAGGAGATTGGGACTGAGAGGAAAATGGATCAGCCATGATGAAATAGTGGAGCAGTCTGCACTGTATCTCAATAAATAAATGATTATTAATATAGCAGATGTGTTATCAACCTTTTCTCCATTCCTCACTGCTTTCAATCTCTTTATCTCAGTCACCAATCATAAATTAATATAATTAATATTTTCCTTTAGTTCCCCCAAGTCAGGAGTGACCAACTTTTTACATTCCGTGTGTCAATGTTTTCACGCATGAGTTCAGATGTGCCATACAACTACAACAATTCAATTCTTCTAAAAGTATGCTAACATAGACATATTCAGCATTCTTACATGATATATTGATTTAATATAAAAGCAAGATAAACATTATGTACCTTAATGAGACTTAAGAAATATATTTTGTCTTCTTTTGATTTCTTCCTTTTTCCTTAATCACGTATTCTTTCCATAACTCAGACCCAAGCACTAGCTTCAGTTTTCCTTCTTTTGCAGTCTGATGTTGTGTTATATAGTGTCTATTAAGATCATGTCTTCTAGTTTTTGAGAAAGTGCTTTCATAAACAATGCACATCATTTGACAGACCCGCTATAAGTAAGAGTTCATTTTCCCACTGTTCATTGAATTCACGCTTAGTATCACTTTGTGCTTTTCTTTTGCTCATTTTCTTCTGCACTGTGATGGGTGACTGAATGTGAAAACAAGGCTTAATTTTCAAAAAAGTACAAAACTGCAAATGTTCACAAAGGACAAACAGAGCACAACTCCGTAGCGCACAAGTGTCAATTGTAAACTGACTGGGAAAAGCCTGCAACACACTGCTGGTGCAGGCACCTGGTGCCTCAGGATCAAACAAGTATCAAATATGCATTGAACAGTTATGGAATGACTGCAGAGCAAAAGTCCTTCTTTCCTAGTTTGACTCATTGAACTTTTTTTTAATTGAAAACAGATTAATGTGAAAGAAGATAACATTCGCCAAAAGATGCGTATGAAATAATAAAATCACTAAAAGTAATTGCTTTTTTAGAATTATTCTCAGTAAAACTCATTTCTTGCTCTAAGCTACTTGAATTCCTGTTAGAGATTTTTTTCCTCTACAAATCGGTTTTTGGTTAATACTTTTTGCACGAGTAGGCTTACTTGTTAATTATTATTACTGGGGTGCAATGTGCCACTTTTGACGCATGCGCCATAGGTTGGCCATCCCTGCTCTCAGTTTTCTCCAATTGTTATCCCCTGTTACATTGGACAACAAAGATCTTGCTTCCTCAATACTTTTGGGTGTGTCTTATGGATTTTGGGCTCCTGATCATGAAAATATGCATGAATATTCCATAATATGCCCTATCTTTTAAAAAAAATCACCAATATTTGTTATTTTAATTCATAATTCAAGTCACTTAAAAAGTTGTCCACAATGTAAGCGGCAAAGTTTTCTATCTTGCCTGGGCATGCTCAGACAGGGTGGATGCTGCATGGCAGTACAGGGTTTAGAAGGGCTATAAGTTTCAGAAACAGCATCAGAATCAGGTTTATTATCACCGGTATGTGACGTGAAACTTGTTAACTTAGCAGCAGCAGTTCAATGCAATACATAATCTGGCAGAGACTAAAAATAGTAATAATAAATAAACAAGCACGTCAATTATGTATATTGAATAGATTTTGAAAAAACATGCAAAAACATAAATACTGTATATTTTTAAAAGAAGTGAGGTAGTGTTCATAGATTCAATGTCTATTTATGAACCAGATGGCAGAGGAGAAAAAGCTGTTCCTGAACGCTGAGTGTGTGCCTTCAGGCTTCTGTACCTCCTACCGGATGGTAACAGTAAGAAAAGGGCATGCCCTGGGTGTGAAGGAGTTTGATATTTGAGACAGATGCTTCCCAGAATTACTGATTCCAAGAGTGATGAAAGGACTTTTGTTGGTACACAAATTAAACAGATCATCAACGACAGGTAATTTGAAGAATTTCTAGCGGGAGTAGAGAACATCACATGGAAGACATTTAAGAACGTTGTTGATCATTTTCTTTGGAACTGCAGAGTGCTAAACGACGTGCAGCTGAAAGCCAACATGTTCCAAGTGTGAAGTGCAGCATGTCAGTAAAGTTTAACTTTCTGCATTCCCATTTAGATTTCTTCCCTGCAAATCTTGGCGCTGTTAGTGTCCAACATGGTGAAAGGACATGACAGGCACGGAAAAACAGTATCAAGGCAACTGGAATCCATCAATGTGGCTGACTATCGTTAGATACTTAAGTGAGAAGCCTCAGACACTGAGTTCAAATGAAAATCATCAACGAAACATTTTTAGCTTAGTTGAACTATTGCAAAGCATCAGCATCATTATGCAATTAAACACATTATATTCAATAAAAGTTAATTTTGTGTTTCTTCAAATTCCTACATGATACAAGTAGCCTGAAATTAGGTCTGCGTTCAGATTCAGGTGATCTATCAGAAACAAAAAAAGTTCTGAGGAAGCAACACGTTAAAAAAAATTGTTGTCCAATGTTATGATCCCTTTAACACTATTTTCCCCCTAGCATTCTCTTTTCTATAACCTCTTTCACCAAAATTTTGTACCTTCATTGCTTTGTCCCTCAGCTCCAAGTTTTTATAAACAACCAACAGAACTCCATCTTTGCCATACTCATATGCCCTATTAGATTATTAGTCAGTGCTACTGGACTCAATACTCCACTCCCTTGCTTAAACTTAATTTACCACCCTGGCATTTAGAGCAACAGTGAAGATCCTCCATCTCTGCTGGTGTTCAGGGCTTCCTTCCTCATGTCAGTAGCTTCCTCGCAGTTTTCACTACTGTCAGGCATGCAGGTCCCGGGTGGAGACCAATACCTTCGCACTCAGATGTAGAAGGATTCTTTATTGCTGTTTCCATAACAATTTTGTTTGACCAGTCAGGGTTATTAGCCCTGAGCTGAATTCCTGGACCTGAAGGGCTTAAACTTAAACAGCACTTTAAACTCCTCTTCTATCACCATCCTTCGAGTTGATCTTTGTCCTCTGTCCTTGTTTATTTCTACTTTTCCTATCAGTCTCCGCTTTCTTGCACTCCTTACAACCTCCTCTTCCGTCCCACCACTACCTGCTGTCACAGTTCAGATTGTGCCTAACCGACACTTCTGTCACCCTGTTGTCGCTCTGAATGGTGCTCAGATTCCAACTGTTCTCGATCCGCAACCCACCCGAACCTCTTGACCATGTCTGTGTGCTTTGAGTTGCTGCCACATGATTGGCCGATTAGATAATTGCACGGTCGAGCAGGTGCCGAGGTGCCCCTATCAAAGAGACCGCTGACTGCGTTTGCATCACAGGCCCGGAGCGTCAGGGGCAGAACATTCGAGATTCAAGATTGTTTAACGCCACTTCCAGTTTGCAAGTGTCAAGGAGCGCAAAGTAATTATTACTCCAGATTCCAATGCAGCACTAAAAAAAAGAACACAATAACAAAAAGAAAGACAATTAATATAAATATATCCAAAAGCTTATATACATATATTGATTGTATGTCCAAAAAATGATCTGGAACAGGGAGTGGTTGTGTGTGATGTGCACTCCCAGGTGTTTGAAGTTGATAACCATCTCCTTTGTCTTGTTGACATTGAGGAAGAGGTAATTTGCCTGCATCACGCCTTCACCCCTTTCACCTCAAAGATCAAAGGAAACTTTGTTGTCAGGGTGCATGTGTGTCACCATATACCACCCTCACTTCATTTTCTTATGTGCATACTCAGCAAATCTATGGAATAGTAACTATAACAGGATTAATGAAAGATTAACCAGAATGCAGAAGACAAGAAACTGTGCAAATGGAAATATACATAAGTAGCAATAAATAACGAGAATAAGAAATGAAATTCTTGAAAGTGAGTTCATTGGTTATAGAACCATAGAACACTACAGCACACTACAGGCCCTTCAGCCCTCCATGTTGTGCCAACTCATATAATCCTTAAAACAAGGATTAAACCAACACTACCCCATAACCCTCCATTTTTCTTTGATCCATGTGCCTGTCCAAGAGGCTCTTAAATATCCCTAATGTTTTAGCCCCACCACCATCGCTGGCAAGTCATTCCAGGCACTCACAACACTCTGTGTAAAAAACTTACCCCGATGTCTCCCCTAAACTTCCCTCCCTTAATTTTGTACATATGCCCTCTGGTGTTTGCTATTGGTGCCCTGGGAAACAGGTACTGACTATCCACCCTATTTATGCCTCTATCCACCATATCTATGCCTCAATCCACCCTATCTATGCCTCAAATGTTATGGGAACATTTCGGAACATTTCGGTGGTGATGAGCCCCACCACATAATTAAATAAAAATTATAAAAATTTTTAAAGTATGCAAGAACGAATGCAACTTGAACAAAAGCAAGTCTATTGTAATGCAAAGTGGTCACAGTGTTGCTGTACTGAGGGAGTGATTAGGGTTGTGCCAGGTGGTTCAAAAAACGAATGGTCGAAGGGAAGATGTTGTGTACATGGTGGTGTGGGACTTCAGTCGCTCACTGTCAATCTTGCTCCCTCCCAGTCTCTATGCTCTAATTCCCTCCCTCCTCATCCCTTTTTCCCTCCATTCCCTCTCCACCTCCCTCACTCTCTCTCCCCTCCCTCCCTCCCTACCTTCTCTGACTCCCCATTGCTCCCCCTCTCTCTGCTCTCTCATTCTGTTCCCCCTCTCATTTTCTCTCTCTCTCCATCCTGCACTCCTTAAGCAGGCTAGACTGACTGAACAGTCTGGTCTTGTTTTGAGTACAGGCTAGAAGTGATAAAGTGTCTAATCCTTTTTTAAGTACGGAGAGGACGGGCTGAAGGGCCGTTCTGACTCCTCCCCCTCGGTAGAGTCGAGCACGTGCCCCCATGCCATTACCTTGATGAAAGATGGTGGCCGACACATGTGCGCCCTGCCGGAAACTGCCGCCCATTTCCGGTGATCTGCCTTTACGGAAGATGGCGGAAGAGGACGGGCGCAACTCGCGTAGTAGCGGCAATAGCGACATGGAGGAGGAGGACAACGGGGGGAAGCCGGAGGCACCGGCGCCCCGAGTCTACTTGCCGGGGCAGCCGCTGGCTGAGGGCGAGGAGCTGGTTCGTGAGGAGTCCGTCTATCGGTTGTACCACCGG
Organism: Hemitrygon akajei; assembly: GCF_048418815.1. NCBI lineage: Eukaryota > Metazoa > Chordata > Chondrichthyes > Myliobatiformes > Dasyatidae > Hemitrygon > Hemitrygon akajei. Next base: position 21,386,162 of record NC_133147.1, on the reverse strand, counting down.
GCGCAGAGCGGTAATATGAGAGACGGGATGGTGGGGAGCGTTCCTCCAAATGGGGCAGAATTTAGAGGGGCCGCAGAGCTGCACCGTACGGGTACAGACCCTTCGGCCCAACTAGTCCATGCTGACCACACTGCCCACCCAGCCCATGCCCCTCCAGTTCAAAACCTTAAAGTAAATTTATAATCAGAGTACAAGTATGAATCGTAATCAAAATCAGTTTAATATCACCAGCGTCTGTAGTGAAATTTGTTGTTTTGTGACGACGGTACATTGCAATACATAATAAAGACTATACGATTCTCACATGTTATCAGTAATTAGCGCAGAAAACCAGGGGGTTACCAACTTTTCCTTGCAGCTGTACATACTTTGATAAATAAACATACTTTGAACTATTAAATACTTCCATAATAGCTATAGATTGGACTCTGATTCATTGTGATCTTCCACCTTACCGTTTACTTGCACTGTACTTTCTCTGTAAATGTCTCAGTTTATTCTGCATTCTGTTAATGTTTTCCCTTGTTCTACCTCAATGCGCTGTGTAATGATCTGATCGATACGAACAGTACGCAAGACAAGCTTTTCGCTGTATCTCCGAAATTCAAACTGACTCCACCACCGCCCCTGGCAGCACATTCCAGGCATCCATCACACGCTCTGTAAAATAAAAATTGCACTGCGCAGCTCTGAAGATGCTGGCTGTCTGCGCCATCTGTTGTCTGACTCTTCTTCCATTCCTCCTCACTTTTAATGGCAGTTGGTAGTCCAACTGAAAGAGATACATTGCTGCCACCAACTGGACCGAAGTGTGGTGTAGCGAGTTGGGAAATAAAACCCCTATTAGTTCTTTATCAACTGAAAACCAAACTACCCATTCCAGGCATCTACCACTCTTTGAGTAAAAAAAACTTGCCTCTCACATCCCCTTTGAACCTGCCCCCTCTCATCTTCAATTCAAGCTGTCTGGTATTAGAGATTTCAACCTTGGGAAACAGCTACTCTCTATTCAGAAACAGCCTCCTGTGATAGCACATGCCCTCTAAACCTCGTTGTGGCCCTTGCACCTGTTTGTGTGCCTGCACTGCACTTAATCTATAGCTTTTAAACTTTATTCTCCATTCTGCTATTGTTTTCCCCTTGTTCTACCTCAATGCATTGTGCCATGATCGGATATGTACAAACAAGCTTTCCACTGTACCTCGGAACATATAATAGATAGATAGATAGATACTTTATTCATCCCCATGGGGAAATTCAACTTTTTTTCCAATGTCCCATACACTTGTTGTAGCAAAACTAATTACATACAATACTTAACTCAGTAAAAAAATATGATATGCATCTAAATCACCATCTCAAAAAGCATTAATAATAGCTTTTAAAAAGTTCTTAAGTCCTGGCGGTAGAATTGTAAAGCCTAATGGCATTGGGGAGTATTGACCTCTTCATCCTGTCTGAGGAGCATTGCATCGATAGTAACCTGTCACTGAAACTGCTTCTCTGTCTCTGGATGGTGCTATGTAGAGGATGTTCAGAGTTATCCATAATTGACCGTAGCCTATTCAGCGCCCTTCGCTCAGCTACCGATGTTAAACTCTCCAGTACTTTGCCCACGACAGAGCCCGCCTTCCTTACCAGCTTATTAAGACGTGAGGCGTCCCTCTTCTTAATGCTTCCTCCCCAACACGCCACCACAAAGAAGAGGGCGCTCTCCACAACTGACCTATAGAACATCTTCAGCATCTCACTACAGACATTGAATGACGCCAACCTTCTTAGGAAGTACATTCGACTCTGTGCCTTCCTGCACAAGGCATCTGTGTTGGCAGTCCAGTCTAGCTTCTCGTCTAACTGTACTCCCAGATACTTGTAGGTCTTAACCTGCTCCACACATTCTCCATTAATGATCACTGGCTCCATATGAGGCCTAGATCTCCTAAAGTCCACCACCATCTCCTTGTAAATAACAAATAACAAATTGTAAATAGTAAATAACAGATTTCACTTCCTCTCCCCGTCACCCAGGGGCGCCGTGCCTGAGCTTTGACATCGTTCGGGACGAGCTGGGCGAGGAGCGGACGGAGTTCCCCCTGACCATCTACCTGTGCGCAGGAACGCAGGCGCTTACCGCCCAGGCCAACAGGTCGGTGGCAGACGGGGAATGGGCATGTGATTTAGTTGGGGGTGTTTATGGTACATAGAAGCGGACTGGGGTAGCATCAGGGCAGGTGGGCTGTGCGAGGAGCTTGTCAGGAGTGTAGGATGGACTGTGCTCTTGGTATAGGGGTCAGAGGTCAGGGTGGGAGCTGATTGGGGGTCAGAAGTTGGGGAGGGGGTGGGCTGGAATTAAGATGTCAAAAGGGTGATGGGTCAGAGGTGAAGGAGCAGCTGATGGGGTTGGGGGTTGGCACGGTGAGAGAGTGACATGCAGTGCCAGGGCGCGGGGGCAACAAGCGGAGTAAGGGGTCGGGTAATAGGGTGTGGAAATGATCGGGGTGAGTGGTCAAGGTTGGAGTGGGGGAGCAATGTGCAGGATTAGAGTCAGGGGTGGGGGCGATATACGGGGAACAGCATCGGGGAGAGAAGGGGCAGTGCAGGGGTGTGGGTGTGGGGTTACGGGGTCAAGATGTGGTGAAGGAGAGACATGCAGGATCAGGGGTCACTGGGTTGAGGGTTCAGGGTCAGTGGTCAGATAAAGGGGTCAAGATGCTAAGGGAGTGATGTACTACAGGGTCAGAGGTTAGGGGTTGGAGTAAGGGGTCAGGGCTCGAGACAAGGGAGCAATATCCAGGGTCAGGGGTCATGTTAGGGTATGCAGATCTGGGTTAGGTGAGAGGTCAGGGCTTGAGTGAAGGAGCAATGGGTGGGGTCAGAGTGAGGGGTTAAGGGTCAGTGGTCAAGATCGGGGTTGAGGTGTGACAGATGAGATCAGATATAAGGTTGGAGGACAGGGTCAGAGGTTAGTGGTCAGGTTGGGGATTTGGGTCAGGGGGAGGGGTCAGAGGTGAAGGGGTAATTGTGGTTGTGGTTGAGCTCTTCTCGCTCCCCCTCAGGCTGCTGGTGATGAAGATGCACAATCTGCGGGGCAGGAAGGAGTCGGACAGGGACTCTGGCTCAGAGTCCGAGAGCAGCGACAGCGAGGATGAGGAGGAGGAGAGCAAGTGCAGTCCGCGGCTCGAACTCGCTATGGTGCCCCACTATGGGGCCATCAACCGAGTCCGGGTGAGAGGCAGATCAGGGCTCCACTGCACCCTCGCCTTCCACCCTCTTCAGAAATAGCCCACTCCATCCCAGAGTGTCGGGGAGAGGCACCTGCCATCAACTCCTCCCCCGTCTCCACTTCCCATTCTGTCCAATCCTGTTGCACCCTGTCTCTTCCCCTCGCCCTCACCTCCACTCTCAATAACCCCCTCAATAATATTCTTCCACCTCCAGTCTCTCGTCCATCACACCTCCCTCTCCTGGCCCACATCCCTCAGTCCCCACCCTCTACCCCTCTGCCACCTCATTGCCTCCCTCATAGTGCTCTCACTGTCACCCCACCCTTGGGCTCGTTCTCTCATTAACCCCAAACTGTGTCCTCCCCCCACATCCAAGATGTCATCTGCTGAACACATTCATCTCCCCCGACCTGTTGGAAACTCTGTTATCCTCTGATTCTTCCCTTGAGACATCTTGTCTCACTTACCTCCCAACTGTCTTATCCCACTATCTCTGGTCCTCCCCTCTTCCCACCCCCCCAACCATTTGGGCACCACAAATGCATAAGTTTCCTAGGGTCCTCTAGTTTCCTTCCCACAGTCCATAGATGTTCCAGACAGGTTCATTGGTCATTCTAAACTGTCCCAGGATTAGACTAGTGTTAATTGGGGATTTTTGGTTTCTGGGTCAACATGGCTCAGGGTCTGGGAGGGTCTACTCCACACTCTCACTAAATAAGCATCTGTAAACCACCCCCCCCCCCCACACACACACACACACACACAGATGTGCTTTTGTAATGACCCCTCTCTCACTCATAGATGTGAGTCTATTTCCCACCCCTTCCTCTCACCGGTGCCTCTATAAACCCCCTACCTCTCCCCCAACAGATGAGGGCCACTAACCCACACAGATGTCTTATTGATCTCTCTCTCTCCCCCTCTCCTCCCGACAGGTGAGCGAAGTGCAGGGCTGCCCGCTGGCCGCGCTCTGGTCCGAGAAGGGCCAGGTGGAGGTGTGGGACCTGCGGCCGCAGCTCGAAGCCGTCTCTGACCCGCGTGCCATGCAGGTCTTCCTCCAGGAGCGGCAGAACCAACTCCAGCCCCTCTTTGCCTTCGCCGGCCATATGGCCGAGGGCTTCGCCGTGGACTGGTCGCCCACCATGCCTGGTGAGTCCCCTCCCCTCCTACCAGCTCCCGCCTGTCGTATTCTGTTACCTTTGATCCAAGTTTCTTCCAGAAGTCAGGAAAGAGGCACAAAACCTGTCACCTCATGACTGTTTTATTCAGTGCAAATAGAACAAAGAATTGAAAAACGGACAGTGAGGGGAGACAGAAGCAAATAGATGGCGGAGCCGCATGGTCTTTTTATGAGGACATCCATTGGTCAAGGTGAACCAGTCAACCATGGATGTCGTGTCCGAGCTGCCATACACAATCCAGGGCAGTACGACATGGAGAGCAAGCTGTTGCCCACGCAGCAGTCTCCTCCTTTCCGTGCAGGTGAAAAATCCAGAGGAACGGCAGAGACCAAGATAATTTGGCACCAGCGGAGTTGCTGGTCAGCGTTGAACTCCATGTAGGGCTTCTTTAGGGACACCAGCTCCAGATTTTTCCACGGGGTTTCCACCCAGAACTGTCAATAAGACCAAAGAAATGATTGTGGACCAGAAAGGGTAAGAAACCAGTCCTCCTAGAGGGATCAGAAGTGGAGAGAGTGAGCCATTTCAAGTTCCTGGGTGCCAGTATCTCTGAGGACCTAACCAGGACACAACACATTGATGCAACTATAAAGAAAGCAAGACTGCGGGTGTATTCCATTAGGAGTTTAAGGAGATTTGGTTTGTCAACTAAAACACTAAAACTTCTACAGATGTACTGTGGAGAGAGTTCCAACTGGCTGCATCACTGTCTGATATGGTGGGTGGGCTACCGCACAGCATCGAAATAAGTTGCAGAAGCATAAAGTTGGTCAGCTCTGTCATGGGTACTAACCCCTATAGTATCTAAAATATCTTCAAGGAGTGGTGCCTTAGGAAGGTGGCATCCATGATTAAGGATCTTGACCACCCTGGATATGCCCTTTTCATATTATTACCATCAGGAACGAGGGACAGAAGCCTGAAGGCACACACTCAGCAATTCGGAAGCAGCTTCTTCCCCTCGGCCATCCAATTTCTAAATGACCATTGAACCCATGAACACTACCTTGCTACTTTTTCATTCCTGCTTTTTTTTTCAATACTTATTTTAACTTAACTATTTAACAGACTTGAAGTAACTTAGTTTTGTTTGCACCTTCTGTAGCTCCTTCCTGATGAGAATAAGGCTGGACGGTGGTGGTCCTCAATAATGACGCCACTTTTTTGAGGCATCGTTCCTTGAAGGTGTCAATACTGTGAAGGCCAGTGTCCATAATGGAGCAAAGTTTACAACCCTCTGCAGCTTGCTTCAATCCTGTGCAGTAGCCCCACCCATACCAACGATGACGCAGCCAGTTAGGACACTCTCCGTGGTACATCTGTAGAAATTGCAAGTGTTTTTGGTGACAGTTCAAATCTCCTCAAACAGCTGCTGTTGTGCCTTTTTTGTAGCTGCATCAATGTGTTGGGTCCACGTTAGTTCCTCGGCGATCTTGACACCCAGGAGCTTGAAATTGCTCCCTCTCTCTACACTTCTGATCCCTCTGTGAGGACTGGTGTGTGTTCCCTCACCTACCCTTTCTGAAGTTCACAGTCATGCGGATGTTCAGTGCAAAGTTCTTGCGATACCACTCAACTAGCTGATGTATCTTGCTCCTGTACGCCCTCTCATCATCATCTAAAATTCTGCCAACAACGGATGTATTGTAAGCAAATTTATAGATGGCATTTGACCTGTCCCTCACCATACTATCTTGGATGTAGAGCAAACTAAAGCAGTAACATTGCAGAATAAATTGCAACAGCTACAGGGAAAAGTGCAGTGCAGACAGAAAATAAGGTGCAAAATCAAACAGAGGTGGATTGTGAGGTCAAGAGTCCAACAACTTATTTACGAGGAAACTATTCAATCGTCTTATAGCAGCAGGGTAGATGCTGTTGAGTCTGTTGGCATGTGCTTTCAGGCTTTTGTATCTTCTGCCCAATGGGGGGGTGAAGAGAGGATGATTGGGGTGGGTATGGTGTTTGATTACACTAGTTACTTTGCTTTACCGAGACAGTGGGAAGTGTAGATATAGACCGTGGAGGGGAGGCTGGTTTCTGTGATGCGCTGAGCTATAGTTTTATAACTTTTTTACAGAGCTGCCACATTACCTCAAGTCTCTTGAACTCAGTCCCCTGACTAATGAAGGCCAGCACACCACACGCCTTCTTAACCACCTTCATCAACTTGTGCTGCAAAGCAGTCCCACCCAATCCTTTCTCTCCTCGTAACTGAAGCCCTCCGGTCCCAGCAACATCGTCGTGAATCTTTTCTGCATGCTCCCCAGTTTAATCACACTCTTCCTATAACTGGGTGACCAAGACTGCACACGTTACTCTAAGTTTGGCCTTAACATCGTGTGCAGGTGATGGGAAGACCAAAGAACTGTTTGTGGGGTTTGGTACCGATCCTGGGCTTAAGGATGGGGAAGTCAGCAGAACACACAGCAGTTGGTTCTTGCCGTACCAAAATGCGATGCATAGGGATAGCAACACACACAAAATGCTGGTGGAACACAGCAGGCCAGGCAGCATCTATAAGGAGAAGCACTGTCGACATTTTGGGCCGAGACCCTTCGTCAGGACGAAATCTCGGCCCGAAACGTCGACAGTGCTTCTCCTTATAGATGCTGCCTGGCCTGCTGTGTTCCACCAGCATTTTGTGTGTGTTGCCTGAATTTCCAGCATCTGCAGATTTCCTCGTGTTTGCACAGGGATAGGATGCTTTTAATTTAAAAAATTATTGAGGGTCAACGAGGACTGCCCAACTATCTTCAGCCTGGGAGTTTAAAGCTGCTGAACCCTTTCCACCTTTGATTCTCTCGGTAAGTCCCTGATACCCATCCACCCTCCTCCATTCTCCTTCCCCGAAACAGTAACCAGTTCTTCAAGATTCAAGATCGTTTTTATGTCAAAAGTGTTAAGTTGAAAGTTTAAGGGGAACATGAGGGGGGAGAACTTCTTCATTCACAGGGTGGTTAGAGTGTGGAATTCAAGTGGTGCATGCAAGCTCGACTTCAGTGTTTAAGTGAAGTTTGGATAGGTAGATGGATGGTAGGGTTATGGAAGGCTTTGGTCCCGGATTGCAGGTCGATGGGACTAGGCAGTTTAAATGGTTTGGAACAGAGTAGATAGGCCTGTTTCTGTGCTGTACTTTTCTATGATTCCATGAGAATAAAATAATTTTTACTCCAGATCTGATAAAGCACATAAAACACACACACAATACAGTAAAGAACACAATAAAAACAAAATAACTATAAATACATAAGATAGCTTATATACGTAGATTGATTGTATGTCCATCAAGTGATGCTAGGATACACGTAAGGAAATGATAACTTAGTGGTGGTGGAGTGGGTTAGTGGGTGGAGGTGTCGATCAGTCTCACTGCTAGGGCAAAGTAACCCATGCTGATTCTCACATCGAGTGTTCTCCGACAGGTCGCCTGGCCACTGGGGATTGCAAGAAGAATATCCACGTGTGGGAGCCCGGAGAGGGGGGCACCTGGAAAGTAGATCAGCGACCGTACACCGCGCATACCCGCTCTGTGGAGGATATACAGTGGTCACCCAATGAGCCCACGGTAATGAGGGGGGGCCCGGGCGGCCAGCTGACCGTAACCTCGGGAGCAGGGAGTGAGGTTATCAGGAGAGACTGGGTATGCTGGGAACTAGGGCAGTAGGACATAGGTGCAGAATTAGACCATTCAGCCCATTGAGTCTACTCCATCGTGGCTTAATTTTTGTCCCCCTCACCCCCACTGTCCTGCCTTCTTTCTGTAATGTTTGACACAAGAACTTACTAACCTCCATTTTAAATGTACACAATGACTTGGCCTCCAAGGCAGTGTTTGACAATGAATTCCACAAATTCACCATTTCTCCCCGGCTAAAGAAATTACTCCTAATCTCTGTTCTAAAGAGACTCCTTGTATTCCGAGGTTCCCTCTGGTCCTAGACTTCTCCTCTGCAGGAGACATCACCTCCATGTCCACAGTATCTGGTCCTTTCAATATACAATTGGATTCAATGAGATCCCCACTCTTTTTGAACGGCAGTGAGTAAAGGCCCCGTGCCTTCAAACGCTCCTCACATGTTAACCCATTCATTCCTGGAATTTCTCGTTAATTCCTCTGGACCTTCTCCAATGCCAGCACACCTTTTCGTAGACTAGGGGCCGAAAAAGTGCTCACAATCCTCCCAAATGGGGTCTGACCTATGCCTTGCAAATTCACAACGTTAATCCTGTTTCACGCTCCCTGCTCGCAGGTGTTTGCGTCGTGCTCGGCGGACGCCTCTATCCGGATCTGGGACACGCGGGCTGGTCCAGCCCGGGCCTGCATGCTCAGCACAGAGGGGGCACATGACGCTGATGTCAACGTCATCAGCTGGAACCGGCGAGAGCCCTTCCTGGCCTCGGGGGGCGACGATGGACTGCTTAAAGTCTGGGACCTGCGACAGTTCCGGGTAAGTACGGGAGGTGGGAGGAGGGGCGTGGCAGGCTACACACGAGCAGGGTGCGGGAGAGAGGGAGAGTAAAGCCTGATTTATACTTATGCGTTGCTTCTACGCTGTACCCCCCCCCCCATAAAGTAACTCGCGTCACGGCAACGCAGACCACAATTGTGATTGGTCCACTTGGTAGCATCATATTTCCAGTTGCTTCTTCTCCGCCACGTCTGTACACCGATGAGAAATAGATGAACCAAATCGTCAAATCTGCCTGTCGACATGCGAAAATGTTTGAAGTGCATTTCCTCGTCCATGTCTCTCATAAAGAAACTCAGCACAGTGGCATAGAAACGGCACCGCCAACTAGCGTTTTGGCGCACACCAACACATGCTCGCTACGGCGTAGAGCGATGCAGAAGTGAAAATGAGGCCTATGGCGTAGCCCATAAGCAGAACTATAAATCAGCCTTAACAAGCTCCGCAGCGACTGGCTAATCTCCCACTGGAGTGTGACTGCACGGGGAGCTTTGGGGGTTTGGATATTTGATCCTCCACAATATTCCGCATGGGAATTCAAACTGGAGGTGGCAGTGTTTTCTTTTTACGAGGTTGAGTTGCGGGCTTGACAACAACCCAGCACGATTGGAAAGCGCGCTCGGGAGCGGTCTGTCACTGGATCGAGCTTAAGGAACCTCCGTTCTCGAGCCCGGTGCTGATTTCACTGCAGTGATACCTGTCTTCTCTACTGTCGTAACGTCTCAGCCATCAGGATGGGGTGGGGGAGCAGGAGGAGAGGAGGGAGGTTGTCTGTGACTTGGTTTCCTTTCTAACATTTGTGCTGTTCTCCCTCTATCTCTTCTCCCTCCCCCCCGCCCTGCAGGACGGGGCAAGTCTGGCCTGCTTCAAGCTGCACTCGGCGCCCATCACCACGGTGGAGTGGTGCCCGGCAGAGAGCAGCGTGCTGGCGGCGGCCGGGGCCGACGACCTGCTGACCCAGTGGGACCTGGCAGTGGAGCGCGACGTGGACGGGGAGGAAACATCCGACCTGGACCAGCTGCCCCCACAGCTGCTGTTCATTCACCAAGGCCAGCAGGACATCAAGGAGCTGCACTGGCACCCCCAGTGCCCGGGACTAATGCTCAGCACCGCCCTCTCTGGCTTCGATGTCTTCCGCACCATCAGTGTGTGAAAGCGGGTGGCCCCCTCCCCAGTTGCTTGTACACAGAGCAAGAACGAAGAGTGTAATTAAACATCTTTACTGTTATGATACCCGCTAGGCAACTGGCAGTGCAGGAGCAATGATCTGTAAGACGTATGAGCAGATAGGCCATTTAATCACAGCTGATTTATTATCCCCCATTCTCCCGCCTTCTTCCCATAACCTTTGACGGCCTGACAACCTATCAACCACCGTTTTAAAATATACCCAATGATTTGGTCTCCACAGCCGAATGTGGCAATGAATTTCAGATTCATCAATCACTTTCTGGCTGAAAAAACTCTTCCTCAGTCTCTGTTCTAAATGGACATTGTTCTATTCTGATGCTGTGCCCTCTGGTCGTAGACTCCCATCATTACAGAAAAGGTGTACACAAGCAGAAAGGGAGGGGTCTTCTGCGCAAAGGTGGCCCGATACGTCTGATACGGTTCACCTACCCCCCATCCTCCATGAGGACGTGGGGTGGAAGAGCTGAAAGTTATGCAACAGGAAGACTTATTTCTCTGTATACCAGCACGAGGGTCCACATGTGCATGACACCCACAGACTGGCAGCCTGGAGAGAGATAGAGAGAACTGCCTGCACAATAAAGGACAGTATTTTTACCCCACTATGTCTCTCATTCAACTCTACTTCCTGCCTGCACACTCACCATCGCTTGCAGAGGGAAGACCAGGTAAACCAGCCCCAGGGGTCAGTGGCAAAGTTCTCTCTCCATTGAGGGGATGAACTCTGCTGTCAAGATTCTCTCTCTGGGTCTCCATTGGTGCGTGCTGGGGTGTGATGCTATCCCTCGGTGTGTCTGCTCCAGCTTGGGGTGGTTTCTGTCTGGGACAGGTATGGAGACAACAGTGGGGGGAAGCCCTTCCCTGAACAGTGCAGGGAAATGTGATGGTGTAGAAGAGGGAGGTTTTGTCTTGGTCCACACTGGACTTTGGGAGTGTGCGACAGGAAGCTTCACTGCGTGTCTGGCCCCCGAGGTGCGTGACGGGGTGGCTTCAGTTTTCTACCAGGTACTTCCCCCGAGGAAAGAGACAGTCACAGTGAAAGTGCATCCAAATATAATTTATTCAGCAAAGTCATGTCCACTGTAACGGCGATTCCTGGAGCGCGCTCACTGGATCCCACTCCAGCGCAGCGAAGTGTAAACCACCGGGCCCCCCCTCCACCACGGAGCACAGCAGCACTGTCTTCTTGACGTTGGATCCGAGCCGCCCGGCCGTGACAGTCTCCTGCAGCGGCAACTGCCGGCCGTAAGGGACGCAGAGGGCGATGAAGTGAGCGTGGAACCGCAGTGGGTCACCTGCAGGTCACAGAGGGATGAAGGGGAGACAGATGAGCGAGCCCAATGGACAGATGGTTCCCAGTCACAAGTCAGACGGCACAAAGACTGGTTCCCCCTGGCCCATTTATTCTCCCATCTAAATATGGGAATATTTGAGAATAAGGGGTAGGTCATTTAGGACAGAGTTAAGGAAAAACTCCTTCTCCCAGAGAGCTGTGGGGGTCTGGAATGTACTGCCTCGGAAGGCAGTGGAGGCCAATTCTCTGGATGCTTTCAAGAAGGAGCTAGATAGGTATATTATGGATAGGGGAATCAAGGGATATGGGGACAAGGCAGGAACCAGGTATTGATAGTAGATGATCAGCCATGATCTCAAAATGGCGGTGCAGGCTCGAAGGGCCAAATGGTCTACTTCTGCACCTATTGTCTATAAATATCCCATTCGCTCATTAGCACCATAATATCCAAACCTCATCCATTAGTGTGAAACTAAATACTGCTCAGAGAGTCATGCAGCAAGGAAACAGGCCCCTTGGCCCTATCGGTCACTGCTGACCAAGGCTCTAAAAAAAAAGGTGTCAGACAGAGTGAAGGGGAATCATTTCCCAGCCGGTCTGTGGTACTCTCCTGCCAGAGGAAGGTGGAAGCACAGGCTGAGAGTCTCCTTAAGGTGAAGACTCACGCTAAGTGATTTAGTGCAGTGGGAAGGGTGGGGGTAGTGTAGTAATGTTACCGGGAGAGGTGGGAGTGTGAAGTTGAATTTAAAGAGTTTTTGGGGGGGGGGGGGGGTCAGGAGGGAGAGAGCTGAACATAGAACAGTCCAGCACAGGAACAGGCACTTCAACCCTCGATGTTATGCCCAACCAACTGAAAGTAAATCAAAAACCTCTTTTAAAAAAAAACAAATCCCTCATACCTACACAATGTCCATACCCCTTCATCTTCCCCATATTCATGTGCCTAAACTCCTGAAAGCCTCTAATGTATTCGCCACTGACCACCACACCAGGCAGGGCATTCCAGGCATCCACTACTGAGTAAAAAAAAACTTGCCAGTCTCATCCCCTTTGAACCTACGCCCTCTCACCTTCAATGCATCCCTTCTGGTATTAGACAGGGAGTGTATCTATGCTTCGCAATCTTGTGAATCTCTATCAGATATCCCCTCGGTCTCCAGCGTTCCAGAGGAAACAATCCAAGTTTGTCCACATGCCCTCTAAACACCCTGGTGAACAACTCGTCAGCATCCTTCCTGTTGTGGACTAACAGGACGGTATGCATTTCTCTAGAACCTAACCAGAGTTTTATAAACTTGCAACACAACCCTGTGACTTTTGAAGTCAATGTCTCAACTCGGAAAGCACGCATTCCATAAGCCTTCTTAACCACCTCCTTGAGATGGAAGGGATCAGAGGCAGAGGGAATGAAAGAGTTGGGGGGGGGGGGGGGGGGGAGAAAGTTCTGGGGTGCCGGGTAACACTGATGTCTGGAGGGAGGCCCTGTGACAAAACAGGACAGGGTCATGTAATGGTGGGACTGCCACACATTGGGACATTGGCCCTGGGCAAGGAGGCGTGCCCTCAGTAAGAGTCGGGGGGGCATGAGGGGAGAGTACAAGGTTACAGAAGTGGGGGATGCGAGGGAAGGGTTTAAACAGGAGAATGTGGAGTGTAGAAGTTTGAACACAAGGATGGGGAGTCTTGGGGTTTACAGGGGAGAGGAGATGGGGAGGATGCCAACAGGAGGGTGAGGTGTGTAAATTCAGTGGACTCCGTGACTTACCAGCCTTCCCTTATCCCACCCTCTGTAACTCCTCCCCAGCAGAGTCTCCATCTCCCTTCGCAGCCATCCTCACCTGCACCACCACCCCCCCCCCCAAAATATACCCTCCAACACTCTCTCTTCCCCCCCTTGGCCGTCCCCTACACGCCCCTCAACTTTCCCCAGAAGAAACAGTCACACCTACCCGGGTAGACGAGGAAGTCTCCGCCGAACTTTCCACCGGCGGTGAGGTAGTATCCGCGGGCCCGCAGGTCCCGGAAGACTGCGTAGCGCAGCTGGTGGGACTCAAGGCCAGGGTAAGGCCAGTCCGGGGAGGGCAGGCGCCAGTCCAGGGGCTGCAGGGAACGCGGGCGGGGGCAGTCAGTATGCAGTTGCACCAGGCAGCTCTCCAGCGGGAAGTTGAAGGTCTCCTCCAGTTCGGCCAGCTCCTTCAGGGGGCCAGGGGTGGCTGGGGGCTCCCCCTCCTCTGTCTCCTTTACTCCTTTCTCTGTCCCCTCCTCCTCCTCCTCACGGGGCTCCTGGACATCTGCGAACATGCAAAAGGGAGAGAGGGTTCATTGTAGGGGGTATGTCTTGGCCTTAACCTTGTGCATGCACGTTACTCTGGAATTCGGCAGAATCTCCTTTGTTTCTAATGCAAATATAGTCATTGAAAGTGAGATTGTTGGCTGTGAGAACATATCAATGAATGAGCAAGTGACAGCAGTTAACCCCTTTTGTTCAAGAACCTGATGGTTGAGGGGAAGTAACTGTTCTTGACTCAGGGTTCAAGTCCAGATTTTCTTGTACCTTCTATCAGCTATCAGCAGCGAGGAAAGAGCATGGCCTGGGGAATAGGGATCTCTGATGAAGGACGCTACTTTCCCACAGCAGCGTTTCATGTAGATATGCTCAATTAGCTTTACCAGTGATGTACTGGGCTGAATCCATTACATTCTATAAGCTATTCCATTTGACAGCCATTGGTGTTTTCATACCAGGACACAATGCAGCCAGACCCTCTCCACTACACATCTCTTGAAGTTTGTCAAAGTTTTAAATGTCATGAGATGGGAGAGATTTAATTGGAACACAGGGGGCTATTTCTTCACCCAGAGAGTGGTCCGTCCATGGAACGAACTGCCAGAGGAAGCTGTTTGAGGCAATTAAGTTAACATTTCAGAGACTCTTGGACAGCATCATCGGTAGGAAAGGTTTAGAGCAGGGGTTCCCCAAACTTTTTAAGCCATAGATCCTTACCATTAACAGAGGGTTCTGTGGACCCCAGGTTGGGAACCTCTGGTCTAGAAAGGAACACACCAAACACAGGCAAAACAGGATTAGTTTTAGTGGAATCTTAGATGGTTGAATGAGCTCGCCAAATGGCCTGTTTCTATGCTCCGACTCCCTCTGTCTGGAGAAAGAGGAGCGATTCTATTCATCTGGGAACACAACGGGGAGGCGGTTGGTTACGTAGGGCAAGTGTGTGTCAAACACTCCCTTCCATATGGGTGAGGATTGATTCTAGACATCTGGAAACACATGAGGGGGAAGATAGGGGGTATAGGGGTTAGATCTCAGTGTTGAACCCTTCCCTCCTCTGTACAGAGAACCTGAAAATCTGGTATTTTTGGGGCAGGGCCCAGGAGAGGGGAGGAAAATTCTGTTCATCTGAATGGGAGGAAGAGGGTTTATGGAGGCAGGTTACAGCGTTAACACCATCGGGGCCAGATGCTTCCGACAGGTTCAGCCTCCGGAAGACCCATCAGACGCCCGCAGAGGTGACCGGACTGCGGACTATATGCACATAATGCTTTAGGCTCACTGGGGAGAGCTGTGCTATTGTCAGCGATGCTGCCTGTCATATCAGCCCTGCCACAACCAATGCTGGTCTGGAATTCAATTTTGGACTGACACTGTCCCATTATATAACCAGTACCCCCAAGCTCAGGGACAGCTTCAAACCCACTGTAAACCGTCTCTGAGTGCAATGAGATGGATTCTTGTCGTCCACGTTATGAACTTGCACCTTGTTGTCCACCTGGACTGCACTTTCTCTGTAACTCTTAACACTTTATTCCTAAATCTGTTACTGTTTTACCTAGTTCTACCTCAATGCACTGTGCAATAATCTCACCTGTACAAACACTACGTGAGACAAATTTTTCACCATACATCGGTACCCATGAGAATAGTAAACCAACTGCAAATCCCCCTCCCTCCGTGGAGTAGTATGGCACATCTGAGGACATAACAGGCAGGGAGGGGCCTGCATGGGTTTGGGGGGGGGGGAGGAAGGGGGAATGAATCGCAGGGTTGTGTGAGGTCAGAGGGAGTCGGGGATATGGAGGGGATTTTGTAGAGGGAGATTGAGGGGGGGTTGTGTGAGATGGAGGAGGTGTGGCGCACGGGGCTGAGGACGGAAAGCTTTAGGCACTGTTCCCTCTAAGCTGCGTGGGCTCAAGGTAAACTGAAATGCTTACGGGTAGGTGGAATTTTTTTAATATAATGTTAATTTAAAGGCGTGTGAAGGCAATACATTTTGGTAATATGCAGTTTCATAGAACCCCAAAGCTCTTAAAATCTGGAAGACCCCAATCTGTATCCCAGCAGAACCTTTGCACCGGAACGACTGCTCAAGCTGAGGTTGAGGGGGGACTTGATAGAGGTACTTAAAGTTATGAGGGGGATAGATAGAGTTGACATGGATAAGCTTTTTACATTGAGTAGGGGGAGATTCAAACAAGAGGACACGAGTTGAGAGTTTAGGGGCAAAAGGGGTAACACGAGGGGGAATTTCTTTACTCAGAGAGCGGTAGCTGTGTGGAACGAGCTTCCAGTAGAAGTGAATGAGGCAGGTTAGATTTTGCCATTTAAAAAAAAAATTGGATAGGTATATGGACAGGAAAGGAATGGAGGGTTATGGGCTGAGTGCAGGTCGGTGGGACTAGGTGAGAGTAAGCGTTCGGCACGGAGTAGAAGAGCCGAGATAGCCTGTTTCCGTGCTGTAATTGTTACCGGTATATGGTTAAAGTGCCTCGTGCCACACTGTTCTCAGGCTATGTAAAATTTCCTGCTCAGAGCAATGGTTGGTGTGCAAAGCTATTTTTTAAAAAATTGGATTTGTTGGTTATAAGGGCACATCCCAGATGGTATGGAGACAGAAGAGAGGGGGAAGTGCATGGAGGCACAGGAGAGGGTTGGTCAGAGGGGCATATCCCCATGTGGTATCTCCTCTATCCTTATGGAATGGATTCTGTACATCCAAGAACACGGAACAGTTGGGGGTGAGTGTCTGTGGTAACCCCTCACACATACATCACTCACTCACCAGCACTGACCCTCCCTCTCCGCCCCACTCACGATTCCCTTTTGCCCGTCTCCAGTCGTCACGTGCTGACTGCTCATATGCACTGCCCACCCCCCACTCTCCTGTCATACACTGCCTGCCCTCTCCCTCTACAAAATCCCCTCCGTTTCCTCACCTCCCTCAGCCCTCACAACTCATCAATCCCCTCTTCCACACAGTCCTCGCACCCCCCACTCCTCCATCTCACCTGATCCCGTCCTCAACCTCTCTCCCACCTGGACTCCCTCTCCTCCTCAAACCTCCCCTTGAAACTCCCCCTCCTCCTTGACCCTCTTGCCGAGAAACCCCCGATCCTCAACCCTCTCCCCCAAAGCTTCGTCTCCTCATAGACCCACCCTACACTCCCCAAAACTCCCTCTCCTCCTCAACCCTCTCTCCCCCCCCCACTAGTTCAGTATGTTTTTCTTCTTTTTGCATTACATATTTAATTTCCTTTCATTATACTTAATCGAATTTAGTTATTAGTATGATGTACTGCACTTACCAGAAAACAACGAATTTCATTACAAATGCCTGTGACGTTAAACCTCATACAGATTCTCCCCCCACAATCCTCCTCACCTCCCTGTGGCCGTCTCCTGTTCTTCAGCTGCCGCCCCCTCCGAATCTGCTGGTCGAGGGCCTCAAGTTCCTTCCTCCTCTGGCACAGGGCCAGGCGGCACTGCTCGGTGTGGGAGTGTCGCAGCTTCTCCTCCTCCTCTTTCTCCCCCCCTCCTCGGACCCCCACTTGCTCCGGCCCCGGCGCCCTCACCAGCAGCGCCAGCCCCTCTTCAGCCAGCAGCCGTGCCTCCTCAGGCAGCAAGCTGAGGGGGAGGCCCAGCTGGGTGTTCTGCCGGGGTTGCCGGGCCAGTGAGCCCACCGGCCGGCCCCACAGGGCCGGGGGCCGAGGCAGGCGGGAGGCCCCCTCTGCATCCCACACCAGGGCACGGCCCTCCCGCACATGGATCAGCAGCATCGGCCTGTTGAAAGGGTCATACAGAGGGTGGGAGGGTGACACAGACAGGGCAGGAGGTGAGGGAGAGAGATGAACAGAAATAGTTACTATTAGCTACACTTACTCTAAACATCTTTCCGTCCATGAGCCCCAGTCGTGTTCTGACAATCCCACCCCTCATCCATCTCCTCCACCCCACCCCTTGTACCTCCTCCACCCTCCACATACCCCACCTTAAGGGGCAGCTCACACAGCATCTTCACAGCCCTTCATTCATCCCCTCCCTCCATTCCTATTCACAGAGAACATGGATAGCCCGCACAGAACACCCCCTGCTTCCCTCCCTGCCCCTCATCTCTCCTGGTCACAGAGAACAGAGACAGCCCACACAGCCCCCTTCCCCTTCTTCTCCATGCCCACTCAACTCTATGGAATTACAGGGAAATGAGAGGGGAGCTGGCCAAAGTTGATTGCAAGGGGACACTAGCAGGGATGATGGCAGAACATCAATGGCTGGAGTTTCTGGGGGCAATTCGGACAGCACAGAATAGATACACCCAATGGGGTATTCTAATGGGAGGACTACTCAACTGTGAGTGATATGGTAATTCAGAAAAAGCATAAAATGAAAAGAGAGGGCATATAACCACAATTAGTGGGAGGTTCGAGGAATGGGAAGCTTTTAAAAACCAAAGGAAGGCAACTAAAAAGCCATAAGAAGAAGAAAAAGATGAAATATTAAGGTCATGATTCTTTACTTGAGAAGAGCAGGAGGGAAGAGGAGTCCTCAGGAGTAACAGCACAATCATTCCTCCCACCTGCGCTACATATGTTTACAGTCAGGATCGGTGCGGGCAGACTGATTCCATTCTTTAGGCCGGGGGACGTTCCAAAAAGGCACAGTGAGTTGCGGCAACAGAAAGGCTTTAGGTTGAGTATCGGAATTTTCCTTCTGGACAGACTGCCTGGCAAGGCTAACGAATCCCATCTGCCCGGGTTTGGATTGGAGTTGTCCTTCTCTGAGGCTGGCTGCCAACCAAGGCTGATGAGCCCAGCCTGCCCGCCCAGTTATACTGCTGGACACTCAGTCGCGCCATGACATAGCAAACTCAGTAAGAACATGGACAGCCCTTGAAGGCATTGCTATGGACACAGTAGTGTACGAGAGGTCGAAAGTGAGTGACCTGGTCCTGGGGCGATCACTGCAGCTGGAAAGTAGAGGCTGTGGGAGACACTTCACCTTCCTTAAGCGAGCAGGACATCCAGCCCAGGAAATATGAAGGTAAGCTAGCCAAAGATAACACTGGAGAAGTAGTAATGGGGAACAAAGAAATGGCAGATAAAGTTAATAAGTCTTTTGCATCATTCTTCACTGTAGAAGACTAGCAGTGGGCCAGAAATTCAAGAGTATCAGGGCAGAAGTTGCTTTTACTAAGAAGAAGGTGCTTGGGAAGCTGAAAAGTCTAAAGTTGGATAAGTCACCTGGACCAAATGAAATACATCCCAGGGTTCTGAAAGAGGTAGCTGAAGAGATTGTGAAGGCATTAGGAATCATCTTTCAAGAATCAATAGATTCTGACATTGTTCCAGAGGAGTGGAAAACTGCAAATGTCACTCCACTCTTCAAGGAGGGCGGGCAAAAGGAAGTAAATTATAGCCCTGTTAGTCTGACCTCAGTGGTTGGGAAGATGTAAGAATGTTGATTCGGGGTACTTAGAGGCACATGATAACATAATGTCAAAGAATACGTACACAACGCTGGAAGAACTCAGCAGGTCAGGCAGCATCCGTGAGAAAAGAGTAGCCAACGTCTCGGACCGAGACCCTTCATCAGGAATGGGGGGAAGAGAGGGCCGAAGCCCAGTAATAGAGATAGGGGAGGGGGAAGGGCTAAAGGCACCAGGTGGAAAACCAATCAGAGGAAGGATAAAGGGGGGAGGGGATAAGCATGAAAGAACTGTAGAGATAAAGGAGCAGAAAGCTGAAAGGGGAGAGAGGCAGAGAGGGACCTAGGATAGGGGGAGGGGGAGGGAATTACCGGAAATGGAGAATTCAATGTTCATATCACCAGGCTGGAGGCTACCCAAACGGTAGATGAGGTGTTGCTCCTCCAACCTGAGTTTGGCCTCATCATGGCAGTAGAGGAGGCCATGTATGGACATACCTAGATGGGAATGAGAGGCAGAGTTGAAGTGGGTGGCAACCGGGAGGTCCTGTCTATTGTGACGGAGGTGCTCGACGAAGCAGTCCCCCAATCTGCGTCGGGTCTCGCCGATGTAGAGGAGGCCGCACCGGGAGCACCGGATGCAATAGACAACTCCAGCAGACTCGCAGGTGAAGTGTTGCCTCACCTGGAAGGACTGTCTGGGGCCCGGAATGGTGGTAAGGGGGGAGGTGTGGGGGCAGGTGTAGCATTTGCACATACAGGGATAAGTGCCGGGTGGGAGTTCTGTGGGGAGGGACATGTGGACCAGGTAGTTGCAGAGGGAACGATCCCTGCGAAAAGCTGAGAGGGGTAGGGAGGGAAAGATGTGCTGGGTGGTGAGGTCCTGTTGAAGGTGGCGGAATTTGCGGAGGGCAATGTGTTGGATCCGGAGGCTGGTGGGGTGGTAGGTGAGGACAAGGGGAAACCTGTCCCTGTTGTGGTGACGGGAGGATGGGTTAAGGGCTGAAGTGCGGGAGGTGGAGGAGATGCGGGTGAGGGCATCTTTGATGACGCCAGAAGGGAAACATATGTCAAAGTCAGCATGGTTTCCTGAAGGGGCAGTAGCGTTGAGGCAGCAGAAGGACTTAGACAGATCAGGAGAATGGGCAAAGTTGCAGATGGAAGCCAGTGTCAGCAATTATATGGTAACTCATTTTGGCAGAAGGAATAAAAGCACGGACTATTTTCTAACCAGAGGGATAATGCAAAAATCAGAGGTGGAAAGTGACTTGGGAGTCCTTGTGCAGGATTCCTTAAGATTTAACTTGCAGGTTGAGTCAGTGATAAGGAAGACAAATGCAATGTGAGCATTAATTTTGAGAGGACTAGAATATAAGACCAAGGATGGAAAGCTGAGGCATTGGTCAGACCGTGCTTAGGAGTGTTGTGAGCATTTTGGGCTCATTATCTAAGAAAAGATGTGCTGGTATTGGAGAGGGTCCAGAGGAGGCTCACAGGAATGATGCATATAGGTCAACATATGAAGAGCATTCCAGGGCTCTGGGCCAGTACTCACTGGATTTTAATAGAATGGGAGGAGTCCAACTGAAACCTATCAAATGTTGAAAGACCTAGATAGAGTCGATGTGGAGAGGATGTTTCTTGTAGTGCTTGAGTCGAGCACCAGAGGCTACTGCCTCAGAATAGAGGGACGTCTATTTAAAGCAGAGATGAGGAGGAATTTCTTTAGCCAGAGAGTGGTGAATTTGTGGAATTCATTGCCACAGACAGCTGTGGAGGCCAAGTCATTGAGTTTATTTAAAGCAGGGGTTGATAGGCTCTTGATAAGTCAGGATCCTAGATTACGACGAGAAAGCGGGAGAATTCAGTTGAGAGGGAAAATAAATCAGCTATGATGGAATAGCGGAGCAGACTTGATGAGCTGAATGGCTTTGTCTTATGGTCTATATTTCCACCTACTCCTCATAACCTTAACCCCCTTAACTATCCAGAATCTACCAAATCCACCTGATTGGGCCTCAAATTCTAGAGATGCGCCACTCTCTGGCTGAAAAAATATCCCTCCTCATCTCAGTTCTAAAAGGAAATCCTTTTTATTCTGAGTCTATGCTCTTGGATCCTAGACACTCCTACCAACGGGGAGAGTTTAGGTTCTAACAACAGTCTCACATTCACTCCATCCAGGTCTTTATTAAGGTCTAGTCAAATGACCTATATGAGGTAATACATTCAGTTACAGGAAGGGTGTGACGGCTTTAGAGAGGTTATCAAGGCTGCCGCCTGGATTAGAGTATGTGCTACAACTAGAGGGTGAACAAACTTTGGTTGTTTCCTCTGCAGCGATGGATGCTGATAGAAGTTTATAAGATTATGAGGGGCATAGATGTAGCAGTCAGCCAGTAAGTATCTTTTCCTGACGATTGACATTTCTAATACCGGAGGACATGCATTTAAGGTGAAAGGGGAAAGTTCAAAGGAGATAATTGAGGGTAGCATTTTTTCTTACAGAGTGGTGGGTGTCTGGCATGATGGTGGAGGGAAGTGCAATGGAGGCGTTTAAGAGGCTCTCTGATAGGCACATGATTATGCAGAGAATGGAAGGACGTAGACACTCTGTAGGCAAAAGGGATTCGTTAAAATGAGCATTTTAATGCTTATCTAATTAGTTCAGTACATGATGTGGGTCCTAAGGGCCACTTCCTGTGCTGTACTAGACATGTATCGAGATATAGTGGAAAAAGTCGCATACTGTTCATGCAGATCTCTCTCCCTAATTCACTCACCCCGCTGTCGTTATCCCACCAACTTCCCCCGCCCCACTCCATCCTTGCGATATTACTGGTCCGGTTGTCCGCCCTTCGAGTCCCTCCCAGCCTATAGCCGTCCGTGAGTTTACAGGATCGCCAATCCCGCCCCGTTCCCATTCAGTGATTGGGCCTGCCCGGTCCAGTCGCGGCGTTCTGAATTCCGATTGGCCAAGGCGTCGGTCAATCAGCGCCTTTCCCATTCCATTGGTCGATCGCGTATACCGCCCCCGTACCTCATTTGCGCCCCGGCTCACCGTTCCTACTGCGCCTTCTTGTCCTCCGCTTTCAGCCGCTGGGCTTCCTCCCGCTGGCGCTTCAGATTCGCCTCTAGCCGCTTGGACTGGTAGTGCTTCACACCTGCGAACGCCAGACACAACAGCAACGTCTTAGCGGCCAAGATGTACAACAGCAAAGGCACGTTTTCCAGCACCCGCCAGTTCAACGGCATCTTGAGACCTCCAGTTGGACGCACCGCCCACTCCAACCAATCACAACGTGGCTTTCGTTGATGGACTGGCCACCTGGTCGATTGCCGAGTCAGTGTCCGCCCCCCTAGCGCTCACGTGATCCGGAGATGCCATTGCTGGGGGTGCCTGTTGATCAATTGGAGAGCAATTAATTTGACTGACAGCCCCTAGAAAATAGAAAAGTGTTTTCCCATGCTTCAGCCCACTCTGCCAGTCTCTCGCCTGGAAGCAGCTGTCCACGCTGCAACAGCTGGTGGCTGGGCTGGGCTGTCGTGATTGACGGCGGCGAGAACCATTCATGTGTTGCATTTGGACACTTTAAACCAATGGGATGTCAGCACAAAAATAAACGGAGAAGGCAATTAAAGATAGCGTGCAAGGCCTTGGAAGAATTAGCACATGCAGGCAAATCTCGTTACACGATGTACTTTCCACTTCGCTATATATAAGGCACAAATAAGGAGTGTGTAATAGAGTTAGACCCTGCGCACAACGTAAGTTACTCGAGGTGTAGAATATAAAAGCAAGGATGAAATGCTGAGCGTTTACAAGCAATTTGTCATATCACTTTTGAAGTATTGTGAATAGTTTTGGCTCCATACCTACTGACAGTGGAGAGGGTCCAGAGACCCTCACAACCAATTATCTCACTCTTATCTCATTATCTCATGTTCTTGTAATTTATTGCTATTTATTTGTATTTGCAATTGGACAGTGTTGTTTTCTGTACTCTGATTAATCGTTCATTGATCCTGTTCTATTTACTATTCTATAGATTTATTGAATATGCCCGCAGGAAGATGAATCTTAGATTCGGCCCAATACTTGGGAGACTGCCTAGAGTTTCCCTAGTACATAACCCTCTATTTTTCTAAGCTCCATGTACAGGTACCTATCTACAGGGCTCTTAAAACACCCTATTGTATCCACTTCCGATAGCAATGCATTCCACGCACCCACCCCTCTCTGAGTGAAAAACTTACCCCTGACATCCCCTCGGTACCTATTTCCAAGCACATTAAAACTATGCCCCCACATGTTAAGCCATTTCAGCCCTGGGGAAAAAGCCTCTGGTGAAAGCCCCTCACCATTTTATACACCTCTATCAGGTCACCTCTCATTCTCCGTCGCTCCAAGGAGAAACGGCCAAATACACTCAATCTATTCTCATAAGGTATGCCCTCCAATCCAGGCAACATCCTTGTAAATCTCCTCTGCACTCTCTCTATAGTATCCACATCCTTCCCATAGAGAGGTGACTTAAACTGAACACAGTACACTGTACTGTGGCTGGATAATCAGCTGACATGGAATTACCATATCAGTAAGATAACTGACAAATGTGAAGGGGCATTAACTATTCTTGGGTGTCTATGTGGGTATTCTTGGTGTGCTACACGAAAGTCTCTGTTGATTATTATATTTGTTTGATTAGACCTGTACTTGATTATGGCTGTGCGGCTTATGGATCAGCTTCATCTTCAAATTTAAAATGTTTGGATGTGATACAAGCACAGGCTTTAAGACTGTGTTGTAGTGTGGTAAGGTTGTCCCTGTTTAAGTTTTACTGGTTGAAATAGGACAATTACACTTACTGTTGTGGAGGTTGAAGTTGCTGTTAACATACTGGATTAATTTGAGGGGGCAAACTCTGGTTTAATCTTAGGGTGTATATGGTGACATTTATGTCGGTTTGATAATAAGTTACTTTGAATTTTTTGAACTTTAGCATTTTCAGGTTAAAAGTAAATTTCTTATCAAAGTATGTATATGTCACCACATCCTACTTTGAGACTCATTTCCTTGCGGGCATTTACAGGAAAATAGAGAAATGCAAAATAATTTGTGAAACAGTACAAATAGTGAAGAAGTGACAAACAACCAATGTGCAAATGAAGACAATGGCTCTGGGCCTGTACTCACCGGAGTTTAGAAGAATAAGGGGAGAATCTCATTGCAAGCTATCGAATGTCGAAAGGCCTTGCTGGAGTGGACGTGGAGAGGATATTTCCAATAGAGTCCAGGACCAGAGGGCACAGCCTCAGAATAGGACATCCCTTTAGAACAGAGATCAGGAGAAATTTCTTTAGACAGAGCGTGGTGAATCTGTGGAATACGTTGCCGCAGATGGTGATGAAGGCCAATTCATTAGGTATATTTAAAGTGGAAGTTGGTATGTAATAACTAAGTATTTTGTTAGCCGCCACAAACAATGGCCTTTAACTTCCCTTTGGACTTAAAGAAAATTTGATGCAGCAGCAGCAGAGACAGGCAGGGGGCACGTCACCGGAAGCAGTGAAGCTCCTGAGGTTCATGCTCCGGGCTGAGTTGGAAAGGTGGGTCTCAGACCAGATCAAGGCCGCAGGGCCTAGGCCCCAGAGTGGTCGATAAAACAGAACCCACCCAATGATAGGGCAATTTAGGCACCAGGCCTAATTGGAAAGGTTGGGCGCAGGCCAAATAGAAGCCCAGGGGTGTGTCGATAAGACAGAACCCACCCAATGTTAGGATGACAATTTAGGTGCCAGGCTGATTTGCAAAGGACAGCTACAGGCGGTATTGAGGAGGCTGGGTCCAGGCCCCGCAGTGAATCGAAGCAAGTGAACCCGATGTTTGGCCGACGATTGACAAAGTCAGGGTGTCGGGGCCCAAGGTGTGGGCTGGGCTGCTTCAGCTCACTGCTCTGCAACATTTACTTAGCTCTCCAATGAACTCCGGGTCTATGGACAGACTCTCTTTTGTGGACTTCAGTCCTGAATGCCGTTTGTTTGCTTTTATTGTTTGGATGATTTTTTTTTCTCTTTTTTTTAATGGGCTAGAACAGTCCAGCACAGTATAGGCCCTTCGGCCCACAATGTTGTGCCAAACAGGTTAAAAAGCAAATTTTAAAACCCCCAAGCTCTAATCCCTCATTCCTACACAATGTCCATATCCCTGCATATTGCTTTCATCCCTGTGCCTATCTAAATATCTCATTGACATGGCTGTTGGGTTTCCTTGTTAGTTTCTTGATTAGCCAGGGCATCAAAGGGTATGGACAGAAGACAGGGGAGTGAGGATGACTGGAAGAGTTGGATCAGCCCGTGATCAAATGGCAGAGCAGACTCGATGGGCCAAATGGCCTACTTCTGCTCCTGTACCGTTTGGTTCTGTGGCTGCCTGTAAGGAGACAAATCTCAAGTCTGTACGATATAGAACATAGAATTGTACAGCACCATACAGGCCTTTCGTCCCACAATGTTGTGCCAACTTTTAAACCCTGCATCCCATATACCCCCCCCCACCTTAAATTCCTCCATATACCTCTCTAGTAGTCTCTTAAATTTCACTAGTGTATCTGCCACCACCACTGACTCAGGTAGTGCATTCCACGCACCAACCACTCTCTGAGTACAAAACCCTCCTCTAATATCCCCCTTGAACTTCCCACCCCTTACCTTAAAGCCACATCCTCTTGTATTGAGCAGTGGTGCCCTGAGGAAGAGGCGCTGGCTGTCCACTCTGTCTATTCCTCTTCATATCTTGTACACCTCTATCATGTCTCCTCTCATCCTCCTTCTCTCCAAAGAGTAAAGCCCTAGCTCCCTTAATCTCTGATCATAATGCATACTGTCTAAACCAGGCAGCATCCTGGTAAATCTCCTCTGTACCCTTTCCAATGCTTCCACATCCTGAGGTGACCAGAACTGGACACAGTACTCCAAGTGTGGCCTAACCAGAGTCTTATAGAGCTGCATCTATACGTACTTCGTCAATAAATGTACTTTGAACTTTGAACTTAGTAAAGGGGTCAAAGATTACAGGGAGAACACAAGAGAATGGGGTTGAGGGGCAAAATAAATAAGTCATAATTGAAATGCAGAGCAGACTCATGGGCCAAATAGGCTAATTCTGCTCCCATATCTTATGGTATTATAGTCCATGCACGCAACATCCACCACGTTACACACATCCCACTCTAACAGCTACAGCACAAGTCAACAATGTCATGAAGCACTCTTCCGTTGACTGGTTGGAGTTAGTCAATGCTCATATTCCCCACAGGGAGTACATAACAGAATTGTTTTTATTTTATAGCCCTGCTTGAGCTCTCAGTTCCTCTTCCACTGGTCTCTTAAATTGAAATGAATTCAATTAAATTGACTTTTTTTCTTATATTCTTCACGTACATGAAGAGTAAAAATCTTTATGTTATGGCTCCGTCTAAGTATGCAATGAACAATCATAGTAATTTATAATAATTTTAATAAATCGAACAGTCAATGTCACATAGAAATGCACTCAGATCAGCGTGAGTTAAGCAGTCTGATGGCCTGGTGGAAGAAGCTGTCCCCGGAGCCTGTTGGTCCTGGCTTTTATGCTGCGGTACCGTTTCCCATATGGTATCAGCTGAAATACATTGTAGTTAGGGTGTCTCGGGTCCCCAGTGATCCTTCAGACCCTTTTTTCACACCTGTCTTTGTAAATGTCCTGAATCATGGGAAGTTCACAACTGCAGTTGCACTGGGCTCTCCACACCATTCTCTGTAGAATCCTGCGATTAAGGAAGGTACAGTTCCTATACCAGGGAACAATCTCCCTAGAGATAATTGGTAGGTCAGAGTTTAAGAACTACACTTTTAAACTGTGGAATTCAATACCTAAAACTATAAGGGATGCACACTCTTTTGACACCTTTTAAATGCCAGCTGAAAACCTATTTATTTAAGCTTGCTTTTCAAAGATTCAAAGTACATTTATTCTCAAAGTGAGTATGCAGTATACAACCCTCAAATTTGTCTACCCACAGACAGCCATGAAACAAAGAACGCCGTGGAACCCATTCAAAGAAAAAAGCAGCAACCCACAACCCCACCCCTCCCCGCAAAAAAAAAAACAAATTGCACCAACAACAACAAAAGAAAAGCAAAAGCACAGAATAAAAAACAGAAAATTTGAAGAGTCCATATTCAGCTCAGCTCAAGTTCGGTTCAATCTGGCGCTGAGTCGTTCATTATTTACAGGCTGCCCTGATCAAGATCACCTGAAAATTGTGAGGGAGAGAGAGAGAGAGGGATCTTTTGACTGCAGGGACCTTCCTCCAGGAGTAGTGTGAGGAAGAGAGAGGGACTGACACACCCAAACACCTGTGTGTTTAGCTAACATCTTTTCATCTTTTATTTTCATGTTTATTATCATTTCTTTTGTATTCATGTCTGCACTTTATCCCATTGTAAATGATTAAAAGTTCATTTTACCGTCACAGTTTGCTTGCAGAATGCAACTCTGATATTCAACTTCTCCAGATAGTCATGAAATACAGGAAAAGACATGGAAGTTGTTGAAAGAAAAGACATCCCTGCACAAAAGGGAAAAAGAAACAGACTTGCAACAACCAACACCCCCCCACCTCTCGAACCCCTCCCTCGCACAAAAATCAACATCACCCACCCTGAAGACGGCAGCCAGAACATCAAAAACTCCAAATGCCAACCTCTCCATTGCAAAAGAAAGTCATGACAACATCAAACACCCTATTCCCTCTCCCACACACAGAAAACAACTGATTGCCCACACGGTAAAGCCAGCAAGAACATCAAATCCCAAATCCACAGTCCTGTCCTCGCACAAAAATAAACACATCACCCCCCTGAAACCCCAACCCGCCAATTGGCAGCATGAAAGAAAACACAGAAAGCTGAAGGAGAGCAATATAAATTATAGTCCAATAACACATAAATCTCAGAATTTCTAAAACATCCTCCTGCTGGAACTGAGGAGACTAGCCGCTCATACTCAGTCCTTCTGCAAAGAGCAAATGCAATGCCACCTACCTGCGGTCTTCTGGATGCTGCCAACCCAGCTACCAACCGCCATCAACTCGTGGGCTCTGTGGCGAGTGACCGCTGACCTCCTCCGCATTCGCGTCGATGCCTCAATCTTCCTCGACGCTTCGAGATGAAGTCGATCACGGCCCCGCACCCCGTCTCTGGTCTGCTGCATGATGCTGACCGTGCTCACAGTCCAACGTGGGGATGGCAGAGTGCCAGATCACTTGATCAAACTCTAACCTGCACGGAACAGGCTCCAACAGGCCCCGAAGCACAATCGGGACAAAAAGAACAAGCAGAAGGTGTAGAAAAAAAAACACTTTGAACTACATTGTATGCAAAGTGTTCTATAAATACGTTATTATTACTACACAGTGCTCTTGGAATACAGAAACGATCTTACAGAGGTGCATCTGATCATGTGGAATGTAGATAGGGTGACTGTGCACAGTCTTTTCAAAGTTCAAAGTGCATTTATTATCAAAGTATGTAAACATTATACAACCTTGAGATTTGTCTCCTTACAGGCAGCTGCAGAACACAGAAGCCCAAAAGAACATAGAAACATAGAAAACCTACAGCTCAATACAGGCCCTTTGGCCCACAAGGCTGTGCTGAACATGTACTTATTTTAGAAGTTACCCAGGGTTACCCATTTTTCGAAGCTCCATGTACCTATCCAAGAGTCTCTCAAAAGATGAAATGGCGTCTTAAAATAGAGAAAAAACTGATTTAAATTCTCTAGTGGCGGATCAGGCTGGATTTTAGAGTTGAAACCATATAGTGGCAAATAGAACAATAAGCAACTGACAGTCAATAATATTGTAAATTTATCAATATTATTGACTGTCAGTTGCTTATTGTTCCATTTGCCACTATATGGTTTCAACTCTAAATTAAATCTGATGTAAAAACAGAAATTTCTAGCAATGCTGTTAGAGATAATTTATTTTGTTATTAATTTATTGATACGACATGGTAAGAGGCCCCTCTGGCCCAATTGACCTATGCAGCTCAATTATATTCACGTGATCAATTAACTTATGAACCTGTGCACCTTTGGGATGTGAGAGGACATTGGAGCACCCTGAGGTGGTCATGGGGAAAATATACAAACCCTTCACAGGCAGTAGTGGAATTAAACCTGGGTTGTTAATAGTGTTACGCTAACTGCTACACTAAGTTGTTGAGGCTTTGTCTGTGAGTATCTCGCGTCTCATTTGCCACACTTTGCCGTTTCTTTAGCGTTTGTCTGTTTTACGAGACCGCGTTCCCCCACTCCCTCCCCCCTCCATTCCACCCCTCTGACCTCTCTAATGTGGTTTGTTGCTTTATTACCTATGATCGTCTAATGAACCGTGATTGTTCATCTTCAGTAGAAATTCAAGCCTTCCAGTTGTCTCAGTAAATAATCTTTCATTCAGGACGGAAAAAAAGGAATTTAAACATATTCCAAGAGGCAGAGGAAGGTGAAGAGGTAGAAGAACAAAGGAAAGGTCTGTATTAGCATGGACGACTGGACAGACAGACTGATACTAGTTGTCACAAACACAAGAAAATCTGCAGAACCTGGAGACCCAAGCAATGGACGCAAGATGCTGGGGGAGCTCAGTAGGCCGGGCAGCATCTAAGGAGGGGAGTGGACAGTTGACGTTTCTGGTCGAGGTGCTTCGTCAGGTTCCTGATGGGGGGTTCACGGCCCGGGGCATCGGCTCTTTGCTCTTTTCGGTTGATGCTACCTGGCCTGCTGAGTTCTTCCAGCATTGTGTGTACGACACTAATCATGATGGAGTTAGGGAAGGTCAGCAAATAACAGAAGTAGAGAAACAGGAAATTTGCGAAATTGGAGTTTACCAGAAGAAAAGTCATGAATGCTGTGGATATGAGTTGCAAACTGAGAGTGCCTGTTTAATTGGATGTAATAGAGTCTTTTAAGAGACCCTTGGATAGGTACAAGAACCTTAGAAAAACAGGTAACCCTAGGTAATTTCTAAAAATAGTACATGTTCAGCACGGCATTGTGGGCCGAAGGGCCTGTATTGTGCTGTAGGTTTTCTATGTTTCCAGATAACCCATTGAAAAAAGATGAATAAACACCCAATGTGCAAAGAAAGAAAAAAAATCATGCCAACAATAAAAGCATTTACAATGAATGTGAGTCCTCAGACGTGAAGCCCAGAGCAGACCACTGGCTTAGCCTCAGTTCTGTGCAGAGCCGAGTAAATGTTGTGGACCCCACAGACATGAAGCCCAGAGCAGCTGGAGCAGCACACAGCCTCAGTCTCAGTGCAACGCAGAGTGGAGCGAATGTTGTAGAGCAGCAAGGAGAACCAGCTCGACCCTCATCTCTGGTCCCTACACCCTGCCTTTTTAATCTATCTGGCCCGGCATTTAAATCCTCCAAAACTCGGGTCGTTCCTAGTTCTAAGATGTGAGCCCTGTTGCCTTTGGGCCTGAATCCCGCTGCCACGTTTCGGACCGTGTCCGACCTTTGCAAATCGGCCTGACGCTTAGATCGATCAAACCGCACTCTCGGTTTAGGCGGACAGGCTGCCTCTCCTCCGCACTGCTCACTCAGCCTTGTCTTGAACATACCTTTGCCTCGCACCCGCGTGCTTCGACCCTCGACTCAGCCTCACCATCACTCACGTCTTCATTGTTTGTGGTGATCGTTTACCATAATCTTTCACAGAAAAGTGTTATTAATAAAGTATGTAGTTGTCTTCCTTGTTTTGTTAACCGCTGGAAAGTGGTCGTTCAGCTTCAGCGCACCATCTTAAACCAGAAGTCCCTCAGTTTAGGAAACAAAAGGGCCTGTATTGTGCTGTAGGTTTTCTGTGTTTCTATTAGATATCTCCCCTCAAACAATACAGGCCCTTCGGCCCATAAAGCTATGCCGAACATTTTCCTATTTTAGAACTACCTAGGCTTTACCTATAGCCCTCTATTTTTCTAAGCTCCATGTAGCCATCCAGGAGTCTCTTAAAAGACCCTATCATTTCCGTCTCCACCACCGCCACTGGCACTCAACACTCTCTGCATTAAAAAACTTACCCCTGACGTCTCCTTTGTACCTACTTCCAGTTTAAAACTGTGCCCTCTCGTGCTAGCCATTTCAGCCCTGGGAAAAAACCTCTGACTATCCACACGATCAATGCCTGTCATTATCTTGTACACCTCTATCAGGTCACCTCTTTTCCTCTGTCGCTCCAAGGAGAAAAGGCCGAGTTCACTCAACCTATCCTCATAAGACATGCTCCCCAATCCAGGCAACATCCTTGTAAATCTCCTCTGCACCCTTTCTATGGCTTCCACATCCTTCCTGTAGTGAGGTGACCAGAACTGAGCACAGTACTCCAAGTGGGGTCTGACCAGGGTCCTATATGGCTGCAACATTACCTCTCGGCTCTTAAACTCAATCCCACGATTGATGAAGGCCAATGCACCGTATGTCTTCTTAACCACAGAGTCGACCCGCATAGCAGCTTTGAGTGTCCTATGGACTCGGACCCCAAGATCCCTCTGATCCTCCACTCTGCCAAGAGTCTTAAGAAATGCTGTCACAGGAAAGGATATCATCATCATCCCTCATCAAGGACCTCTACCACCCAGGTCTTGCTCTCTTCTCACTGCTGCCATTAAGAAGGAGGTACAGGAGCCTCAGGACCCACACCACCAGGTTCAGGGATGGTTATTAACCCTCTGTTGAATCAGGTTCTTGAACCAGCGGGGATAACTTACCCCAACACTGAATTGTTCCCTCAACCTATGGACTCTCTTTCAAGGACTCTTCATCAAACATTCTCCATATTTATTGCTTACTTATGTATTATTATTATTATTATTATTATGCTTTATTTTCTTTTTTCTATTTGCAGTTTTTTTTGTTTTGTTGTGTGTGTGTGTTTTCATAGATTCTGTTGTGTTTTTAGTGTGAATGCCTACAAGAAAATTAATCTTATGGTTGTAATATGGTGACACGTACTGTACTGTGCAGAAATCTTAGGCATATGTACACAGCTAAGGTGCCGAAGACTTTTGCACAGTAATGTAGTAATTTTATGTATTGCACTGTACAGCTGCTGCAAAATAAAAACACAAATTTCATGACATACGTGAGTGATGACAAACCTGTTTTTGATATGGGTCTCTGTTGTGGACTGACAGTGGGAAGAGGGCTGTGAGAGGGGAATAATTGTTGGGAAAAGTGGAAGCACAGACAGACATTCTGTAATGATTAATAAATTTGGAATCAAATGACCTTGTAGAGCTGGGCATGTCTGCACCTGTGCCTCCCCACCCACCATCCTTGGTACTCCTTCTCTGCCACCTGTGCCACATCCTTCCCGCCGCACTACACCCTCGCCATTCCCAACAGCCATTGCTCCTGTCAGGTTTACAAGTTCACTCTCCTCTCCATGTTGACAAATATATTACTGTGCAAAGGTCTTATGTATATACAGTATATACATTTATGTCTAAG
Organism: Hemitrygon akajei; assembly: GCF_048418815.1. Classification (NCBI taxonomy): domain Eukaryota; kingdom Metazoa; phylum Chordata; class Chondrichthyes; order Myliobatiformes; family Dasyatidae; genus Hemitrygon; species Hemitrygon akajei. The sequence goes on along the minus strand of NC_133147.1, from coordinate 21,353,519 downwards.
ACTTTTGCATAGTACTGCATGTATATTGATAATAAATTTTCTTTGAGCTTCAGTTGAGATGGACCTATTGATCAGCATGAACTATATGGGCCGAATGGCCTGTTTCTGTGCTGTATGCTTCTTGGACAGTGCTGCCCTACAGGGCAGAAGTTAGAGCATGATGCAACATCCTCTGCTTCTCAGTATGAAGTTAGTCCATGCACATTGCATCTGTTAGACCTCCCACACCATACTCCACAAATGACTGTTCTACTTTTGCTGGTTTTTTTGCACTACTTATTTAATTTCTTAACATATTTATCATTTCATGAGGAGTCATTGGCCTATACTTCATTATGAGTTTGAGGAGATTGGGTATATCACCAAAGGCACTCGCAAGTTTTTGCAGATGTACCGTAGAGAGCTGCACTGTCTGGGTTGTGAACCCAGTCAGCTCCATCATGGGCACTAGCTTCTGTAGTATCCAAGACGCCTTCAAGGAGCAATACCTAAAAGAGGTGGCGTCTATCATTAAGGACCCATGTCACCCAGTACATGCCTGGTTCTTGTTGCTATTGTCAGGAAGGAGGTACACACTCAATGATTCAGGAACAGCTTCTTTCCCGCTTTTAGAGCGTGGTACTTTTAGATATTAGTTATACATTTACCTATCTCTCTATCCCTCTGTCTCTCCATCCCTCTATCAAAAGTGTGAGTGACAAGGAAATCTGTGTGAGGGAGAGGGGAAATTCGGGAGGAGGGTCCTGCCGAACGGTTTCGACCCAAAATGTCAACTGTACTTTTTTCCATAGATGCTGCCTGGCCTGCTGAGTTCCTCCAGCATTTTGTGTGTGTCAGTATAAATATTTCTCTTTTTTTGTAATATGCATACTATGCATATAGAATAAAAATTTATTAATTAAGGAGATAATAAAATATATTGATTCCTTAAGGTTGTCATAGCCGGGGTGCTAGTGGGGAGACCTATTAAATGCTGCCAATGGCATGCATCTCAAATAGCCTCTGATAACAAAGTCCAGATCCTGGCCATCATGTGTGGCTTAGCTACTAAGCCCAATGGAACCACTTCTACTGACAGAAGAAGGAACTTAGGCGGTTTACCTGAATGTTGTCACTTTGGGCAGATGGGGCTCATCAGCTGTGGTTGGTAGCTTATCTAGGAGAAGGAAAAATCTGTTCTCAAATCTTCAGAGCATTACGGCTATACCCACTCAGGGGGAAGGATTCGGGAATAAGCCCCAAGGGAAAAATCCAGAGCTGGAGGCGGTCCTACGTTGAGTTCAACTCTGATCTGCTGGTGCCAAGCTGTATCTGTCTCCACCATCCCTTTGGATTCATCAGATGCGTGGAGCAGGGGAACCTGCTACATGGCCAACAGCTTGCTCTCCATAAAATACTGCCCTGGCTTGGGGATCTAGACAGCTAGGATGAAACATCCATGGTTGACCCTGACAGAAGGAGCCTAACAATAATGTAATAGACTACAACAAAGAAAATTTTCATGTTTTGTAAACTTTTCTCCACTGTCTTCATTACAAATCCATTGTCTATAAGCACTAACCAGATTAATTTCACCTCCTATTGAAAGATAGATCTTGATGTTCATTAGATCATCTGAATGATCCATTTCTAGTTGGATTTACATTTGATTGAATTCATAAGACTGAATCCATGTTTGCACTCAGCTCTCCAATCTTGAAATGTTCTAACAATGTCAACAACTGACAGTTCTTCAAATTCCTCATTTCTGAGCGCATTGTTCAACATGTCAGTGAATGTCGTAATTGAACCAGTCCAAACTTTCTCAGAAAGGACAAATTTGAAATCACAGTAACACACACAAAAGGCTGGAGGAACTCAGCAGGCCAGGCAGCATCTATGGAATTCGGTACAGTCAAAATTTTGGGCTGAGATCTGTCAGCTGGACTGGAGAAAAAAAAGATGAGGTGTAGATTCAAAAGGTGGGGGAGGGGTGAGAGAAACACAAGGTGATAGGGTGAATGTGGGGGTGGGGGGGAATGAAGTAAAGAGCTGGGAATTTGATTGGTCAAAGAGATACCGGACTGGAGAAGGGAGTCTGATGGGAGAGGACAGAAGGCAATGGAAGAAAGAAAATGGTGGAGGAGCACCAGAGGGAGGTGCTGGGCAAGCAAGGTGGTAAGGTGAGAGACGGAAAAGGCAGTGGGGAATGATGAAGTGGGGGGAAGCATTACCAGAAGTTCGAGAATTTGATGTTCATGCCATCAGGTTGGAGTCTACCAAGACTGAATATAGGGTGTTGTTCCTCCTCATCGCAACAGTAGTGGAGGCCATGAATAGATACATTGGAATGGGAATGGGAAGTGGAATTAAAATGGGTGGCCACTGGGAGATCCTGCTTCTTCTGGCAGATGGAGCATAGGTGCTCAATCAAGCAGTCTCCCAATCTACGTACCAATCACCAAAATACAGGAGGCCATACCGGGAGCAGTGGACACAGTATATGACCCTAACACACGTGAAGTGATGCCTCACCTGGAAGGACTGTTTGGGGCCCTGAATGGTAGTGACGGATAAGGTGTAGCACTTATTCCGTTTATGAGGATAAGTACCAGGAGGGAGATCAGTGGTGAGCTACGAATGGACAAGTGAGTCACATAGGGTGCAATACCTTGGGAAAGCAAAAACTGTGGGTGGGGGGAGTGTAAATGTGCTTGGTGGAGGGATCCGATTGGAGATAGCGGAAGGCCACTCTCAGTTTGGAGGAACTACAGTGTATATTCCGTCTGGGTAGCCTCCAACCTCATGGCATAAACATCGATTTCTCAAACTTCCAGTAATGCCCCGTCTCCTTCACCATTCCCCATCCCCTTTCCCCTCTCTCACCTTATCTCCTTGCCTGCCCATCACCTCCCTCTGGTGCTCTTCCTCCCTTTTCCATTTTCCATGGCTTTCTGTCCTTTCCTATCATACTCCCCTTTCCCCAGGCCTGTATCTCTTTCACCAATCAAATTCCCAGCTCCTTACTTTATCCCTCACCCTCCCATTTCACCTACCACCTAGTATTTCTCTCTGCACTCCCCCACCTTTTAAATCTACTCCTGATCTTTTTTTCTCCAGTCCTACCGAACAGTCTTGGCCTGAAACATTGACTGTACTTTTTTCTGTAGATGTTGCCTGGCTTGCTGAGTTCCTCCAGCATTTTATGTGTGCGTTGCTTGGATATCCAGCACCTGCAGATTTTCTCTTGTTTGTGTTTGAAATTACAGTATTGCTGCGATAATTTTGGGGCAACGCTTTCGTTGTACATAAAAGAAAATTCCATCTGCTTGGCAACGAGGGCTGTGTGTGCGGGAGCATGTCAGTCACTGTGCGGCAGTGCAGCTGAGAGGGAACAGTACTGATGAGGAAAGGTTGAGCGATCTGGGGCTTTCTCTTTGGAGTGAAGGAGAGGTGACTTAATAGACTCCTGGGGGTGGTGGTAGGGTCATTAAAGAGGCTCTTAGATAGGCACATGGATGAAAGAAAAATGGTTATGTAGGAAAAGTTCCGATTAATCTTGAACTTGGTTAAAGTGTTGGCACAACATCATAGTCCAAAGGTTGGGATGGGAAGAGGGTGAGAGGAAGGGAAGGAGGGGGAGTGAGAGACAAAGGAGAGGGCTTTCCAACGAGTGATATGTGACGGAGGGGAGTTTATAATATTTTATGTCTCTGCACTATACTGCTGCTTTCACCATATAATTCAGTGAATATAAACTTGATCCTGATTCATCTCCTCTCTTTCCCTCCTCCGTCACCCTCACACACTCCTCACATCCTCTTCTCTCTGTGCTCTCATCCCCTCCTGAACCTTCTTCCACTCTCTCACCCCTCTCTCACTCACTTTCTCTCTCCTGTCCTTCTCTTCCTGCACTCTCTCTCCACCTCCTTCTCTCTCCCCTAATTCCCTTTCTTCCCCCCTCTCCATCTCCTCGATCTCTTTCCTCCTTCTCTCCCAGCTACTCCGCACACTCTCTGTCTCTCTCCCTTCACTCCCTTTCTTTGCCTGTCCCCTTCCGTCTATTGCACCCTCTCCCTCCACTGTCTCTGTCTGTCTCTCTTCTCTCCCTCTCTCTTTCTGTCTGTCCCCACCATCTCTCTCTGTGTCCTGTCTCTTTCTCTCCATCTCTCCCTCCTCCTTGTCCCTTTGCCCCTCTCTCTGTTTTCTCTCTCCCCCTGTGTCTCACTCTTTACCTCTTGGTCCCTTTGTTTGTCTTGCTCTCTCTCTCTCTCTCTCTCTCTCTCTCTCTCGCTCATGCTCTTCCTGTCACTGATCACACAGACCTCCACTCCTTCCGATGTGCCAGCCATCTGCAGCTGCCTTGAACTCCAGCCAAGCAGCCAAAACTCAGGGTAAGGAGGCTTGGGGGTGTGTGTGTGTAGTGTGTGGGTGGTCTCTTAGCGGGGGTGGGGGTTGGTCTGTGGGGTGCAGGCTGAGCGGGGGAGAGACAGTGAAGGGGAAGGGGACCACCTGTCATCCTTTGATATCACCGCCAAGTACGGAGAACAGGAAGTGAGCAGACTTCGTCTCCGGGTCTCCGCCGGTGAGGGGGGATTGGGGTGTGGGTGGTGGCTGGCTGTGGTCCACTGCTTGTGGGGGTTGATTTCTGAACTTAGCTCTGACTGGATGGGTCCCAGGTGAATCTCAGCCTCAGTTAGTACTTCCCTCACATATCTCCCCATCACACTGTGACATCCTCTTCAGTTTCCTGCCCTCTCTCTCCGTCTGTCTACCTATCTCCCTATCTGTCTCTGTGCTCAGCTCTCCCTCAATCTCCCTGTCTGCCTCGCTCCTCAGGTCCTGTCTCTATTATATGTGTCTCTCTCGAACTTCCTGTTTGTGTCAAACTCCCTCCCTCTCTCTTTACCTCACCTTATCTGTCGATCTCTCTCTGTCATTTGAGCCTGTCTCTTCCTGTCTCCTTATCATTCTGCCTCTCTTTCTCTCTCTATCACTCTCAGTATTTTACTCTCTTTCTCTCTCACAACCTCTTTCTCCCTCTCTCCCACTATTTCCCAAGAGAAGGAATCTGTAGAGTGCCTGCAAGATGACTTTTTAGAGCAGTTTGTAGTTGAGCCCTTGGCCCACTGGACTGGCTATTTTGGATTGGGTGTTACGTAATGGCCCAGATTGGATTAGGAAATTTAAGGTAAAGGACTCCTTAGGATCATAATACGATAGAACTGCAGTTTGAGAAGAAGCTGAAATCAGATATATCAATATTACAGTGGACTAAAGGGAATTACCAAGGCATGAGAGAGGAGCTGGCCAAAATTGACTGGAAAAAGAACACTGTCAGGGATGACAGCTGAGCAGAAATGGCTGGGATTTCTGGAAGCAACTTGGAAAGTGCAGGAGTGATATATCCTAAATAAGAAAAAATATTCTAAAGGCAGGATGATGCAGCCGTGTCTGACCAGGGAAGTCAAAGCCAACATAACAGCAAAAGAGAGGGCATTTTAATAGAATAAAAATTAGTGGGAAACCAGCGGATTGGGAAACTTTTAACAATCAAAAGAAGGCAACTAAAAAAGCCATAAGGAGAGAAAAGATGAAATATGAAGATAAGCTAGTGAATACTATCAAAGAAGATACCAAAAGTTTCTTCGGATAAATGAAGAATAAAAGAGAGGTGAGTATAGATATTGCACCATTGAAAAATTAATTGGGAGGGAATAAAAGCCTGGACCATTTTCAAAGCAGGGAGAAAAATTACAAAATCCAAGGTGCCAAGGGACTTGGGAGACCTCATGCATGATTCCCTGAAGGTTAATGCAGGTTTAGTCAGTGGTGAGGAAGGCAAATGCAATGTTAGCATTCATTTCAAGAGTACTGAAATAAAAGACCAAGGATGTAATGCTGAGGCTTTATAAAGCTCTGATGAGGACTCACTTGGAGTACTGTGAACAGTTTGGACCCTCTATTTAAGAAAGGATGTGCTGACTTTGGAGAGAGTTCAGAGGAGGTTCATGTCAATGATTCTGGGAATGAAAGGGTTAATGTGTGAGGAGCATTTGATGACTCCTGGCCTGTTGTCACTGGAATTTAGAAGAATGAGGGGGGATCATATTGAAACCTGTCAAACATTGATAGGTATGGATAGAGTGGAGGTGGAGAGGATGATTCTCACGGGGGGGCGAGTCTAAGACCAAGGGGCACAGCTACAGAATAGAGGTATGTCCATTGAGAATAGAGATGAGGAAAACTTTCTTTAGTCAGAGGGTTGTGAATCTGTGGAATTCTTTGCCATGGGCATCTCCGTAGGCCAAGTCATTGGGTATATTTGAGGGAGAGGTTGTAGGTTCTGGATTAATCACGATGTCAAAGGTTACGGGGGAAAAGGCAGAAGAATGGGGTTGAGAAGGACAATAAGTCAGACATGATGGAATGGCAGGACAGATACAATGTGCTAAATGGCCTAATTCTGTTCCTAGGTCACTTTGGTCTATGGTCTTATGGTCAATTTCATTCACTTTTTCTCTATTTCACACCTCCTCTCTCATTCCCTCTTTCTCTATTTCCTGCACTTACTCTCTCTCCCTCCCCCTCTTTCACTCTCTCTCTCTGTTTGCTTCTCAGCCATTTTCTTCAGCTATGTGTACCTTTCTATCTTCCTGAGCTCTCCCTGCCTCTCTCTGACTCCCTCCCTCATTGCTTTTACACTGTACAACCATCTCTCTCTGCTTCCCCCTCACACACCCTGTTTACCTTTTTACGTGTTGTGCATCTATCTCCACCTCCTTTCTTTCTCCCTCTCTTTCTCTGTGCATCTCTGTCTCCTCTCTCTTTCAGTTCCTCTATACTGTCTTCCCTTTATTCTCTCTTTTTCTCTCCTCATCTCTCTCCCTTGCCACACATCTCTCCACCTTTCCCTCTCCCCCCCCCCCCCCCACCAACAGAGAAAACCTTGTAACAGGGAAGGGATTATACTCACAGTCATACAGCACAGAAACAGGCCTTTGGCCCAACTGGTCCATGCTGACCAGTATATTCCCCAACCACATTAGTTCTATTTGCCAAAGTTTGGCCCACATCCTTCTAAATCTTTCTGATCCATGTACCTGTTCAAATGATATTTGAATGTTTTTAAGATACTTGCCTCAACCACTTTCCCTGCCCAGCTCATTCCACATACTTATCACCCCCACCACCGTGTTTAAAAAAAGTTTGCCCTTGGATTCCCATTAAATCCTTGACCTCTCACCTTAAACCTGTGCCCTCTGGTTCTTGATTCATCAAGCTTCGTGGTGAATGACTGCGTGTATTTACTCTATCCATGCCCCTCCTTGTTTATAGATCTCTATAAGATTACCCCTCGTGATTTTATACCCCTTTGTAAGATCGCATCTCAGTCTTCTATGGCTCAACCTGCTCTGTCTCTCTCTGTAACTCGAACCCTTAGTGCAAGGAAGGATTAGCAGATTGAATTCCGAGACATTGGCGTGGGCGTTGCCTGAAGAGCAGATTAAGCACTCGAGCCTTTCCTCTCTCGAGATACCACTGTACATTTATGATCTTCTGCAGCTGTAGCCCATCCACTTCAAGGTCTGATGTGTTGTGCATTCAAAGATGCTCTTCTGCACACCACTGTTGAAATGTGTAGTTGTTTGTGTTACTGTTGCCTTCCTGTCAGTTGAACCAGGAAGGTTTCAGCCTGAAATGTCGACTGTTTACTCTTTTCCATAGATGCTTCCTGGCTTGTAGAGTACCGCCAGTGTTTTGTACGTGTTGGTTGAAGCATTCTCCTCTGACCTCTCTCGTTAACAAGGTGGTTTTGCCCACAGAACTGCCCTTTTGTTGTGTTTTGTAACTCTGAGACATTAAACTAATTCAAAGGAGTTTGAAAATGTGGGTCTAACTTTGGGTTTACTTCAAGTGAGACGCACACATAGCACATGGTAGAGTGATGATGTGTGAAGTTCACATATTTGTACAAATCACCCGTAATGAACTATTTAAAGGAGCAAGAATGCTTAAATCAACCAATATCTATATATATACCAGATGACTCAAATATAACTGAAATACTAAATGTGCAATGTGCTTACTGGATGATTTTTGTTTCATGCACCATTCTCTGTAAACTCTAGAGACTGTTGTGCGTGAACATCCCAGGAGATCAGCAGTTTCTGAGATACTCAAATCACCCCGTCTGGCACCAGTTTGATTACATTCCTTCCCCATTCTGTACGACAACTGAACCACGTTTTTATGCACTGTGTCATTGGCTGATTAGATATTTATATTAATGAGCAGGTGTACAGATGCACCTAATAAAGTTTCTACTGAGTGACAACAATGAGCAAATAGAGGAGAAACCCAATGATCTACAGCAAGCTGCAGAGGCCGGGAGGGCTCATGACCGATCAGGTGGGGAAAGAGGCGTGGGGCACATTTGCCTTTGTTAGGCAAGGCACAACAGTGGGGAAGTTACAGTTCAACTTTATAAAACCCTACTTGAGCTCATCTGGAGTATTGCATTCAGTTCTGGTTGCCTCATCGGAACTGAAACTGGAATTGGCTTACTAATGGCACTGAAATAGTGGCTGATTTATTACCCCTCTCGACCCCATTCTCCTGCCTTCTCCCTGAATCCTTTCCCAGTGAGGATCTCACCTTGCTCACCATTAAACCAGACTGTAGCAGGCCAGACATGAAGCAGAGACTGGTTGTCATCGAGGACATCTTCGCAAGGCAGTGCCTCAAGGAGGCAACTTCCATCACTAAGGTACAACACGCTGGAGGAACTCAACAAGTCAGGCAGCATCCGTGAAAATGAGCAGTCAATGTTTTGAGCCAAGACCCTTCATCAGGATGGAGGGTCTCGGCCCAAAACGTTGACAGTCCTAACGAAGGGTCTCGGCCCGAAACGTTAACTGCTCATTTCCACGGATGCTGCCCGACCTGCTGAGTTCCTCCAGCTTGTTGTACGTGTTGATTTGACCACAGCATCTGTAGTGTACTTTGTGTTATCCATCACTAAGGACCCTGACCATTCAGGACATGCCCTCTTCTGATTACTACCATCAGGGAGGAGGTACAGAAGCCTGAAGCTACACACTTGATAATTCAGGAATAGTTTCTTCTGCTCTGCCTTCAGATTTTGGAGCAGCCCATGAACAACGCCTCACCATTTTGCTCTCTTTTGGCACTTATTTAATATTCTTATTGTAACTTGTAGTACTGGTGACACAAACCGACAAATTTCCTGGGGTATGTGAGTGATGCAGTGAAAATCTTGTCTTGCAGACTGTTCATACAGATGAGATCATTAAACAGTGCATTGAGGTAGAATAAGGTAAAACAATAACAGAATGCAGAATAAAGTGTCATAGTTACAGAGAGAGTGCAGTGCAGGTAAACAGTAAGGTGCAAGATCATAAAGAATGAAAGATCAGTTTTGATGAAGAGTCTTGGCCTGAAATATCAGCACTTTATTCTTCTTCACAGATGCTGCCTGACCTGCTGAATTCCTTCAGCATTTTGTCTGGCTGAATCATGTTTATTATCACTGGCATGTGTTGTGAAATATGTTGTTTGGTGGCAGCAGTAGAATGCAATACATAATGATAAAAATCTATAAATTACAACAAGAAATATATATCACTGTAATTTTTACATATATATAGCTTAATGTGCTAAAGTCATATATATATAAAAACAGTGTATTTACACACACACACACACACACACACACACACACACACACACACACACACCACACACACACACACACACACACACACACACACACACACACACACACACACACACACACACACACACACACACACACACACACCCCCCCCCCCCCCCGCACAAAAGTCTTAGACACATAAGACGTGAGCATAAGACTTTTGCACAGTACTGAATTTGTCAACGTGGACCAGAGAGCAACTTTGTAAATCTGGCAGGAGCAAAGGATATTGGGAATGGCGGGGGTGGAACGCCACAGGAGTGGTGTAGGACAGATAGCAGAGAAGGAGTGCCGGGTGGGGGAGTTCGGGGGAGGTGGTGGGTTGCTGCTGTTGCAGACATGCTCAGCTTTGAGACATGAGGCAAGGTAATTTGATTCCAAACAATTGTTTTATTGATCATTACTAGATGTCTCCCTGGTGCCTCCTGCTCCTTGCCCTCTCTCTTCTCTCTTTCCCAACCATGATTCCCCTCTCCCTGCGCATAGAACCATAAGACCATTAGACATACGAGGGGTGATAGATAAGTTTGTGGCCTAAGGTAGAAAGAGTCAATTTTAGAAAACCTGGCACACTTATTTTTCTACATAGTTCCCTCCTACATTACACACTTAGTCCAGTGGTCGTGGAGCATACAGATCTTGGACCTCCAGAA